>NC_092035.1:2682082-2982082 GCF_042242105.1 Pempheris klunzingeri
TTAACTGTTCAATTTCAACACCATAAGCCAAAACAAGGTCAAGAGTGGGTTCATTTACACTCTGGGAGAAGCCAATTGAGTCCAATAGTGAGACAAAACCAGTGCTGAGACTATCATTATCATCATCCACATGAATATTAAAGTCACCTACTATAATCACTTTGTGGCTCATCCCACCCAGGACCAAGACGGAGCGCCTCAGATGCTCATCTGTGCCCACTGCCATCGACTGTTTAACATCAGTTGAGAACTCAGTCTGCCATCAAGCTGACCCCCCCCCCCCCCCCTCCACCAAACAACACTCACTGATCTCCCCCCTCCAACAAACAACACTCACTGATCTCCCCCCTCCAACAAACAACACTCACTGATCTCCCCCTCCAACAAACAACACTCACTGATCTCCCCCTCCAACAAACAACACTCACTGATCTCCCACCTCTTGCACTGGACTGACTGAATATGCACATAACATTCTACCTATCAACCATACTATTATATTTTAGCATTATCATCATTGTTGTAAACTTTATTATTATGTCATATTGAACTATCATTAACATGGTTGTTATTGGAACTGCCAATATCATCATTATTAGATTGACATTATTGAGCCCCCATAGGGGAAAATTTACATATTACAGCAGCAACAGCGCCAGGGCAAGATAAGCAGTAATAGGGAGAAAAATAAAATAAAACAGATAAATAAGCAATAGTAGATAAATATAAATTGCAATGAGAATAAATATTTACACTATAAACATAAATGTACAGTACAGAGAGGTATATGAAATGAGTGAAAAAAATATTGTCATATAGTATATTATTATTACTATACCAGTAGTTATGGTTGATGGTAGTACTGTACTTGCACATATTTATCCTCCCATATTAAACTATTATACCAAACAGCAACACATCAGGCCTCCACACCTGCACTATTCTCACACCTGCTGCTAATTATATATGACCGCACTGCCATATTGACACTTTGCGCTTTTTAATTTTGTACTTTAATGTTGTACATTTGACTGTTGCAACACCTGAATTTCCCCCATGGGGATCAATAAGGGATTATTAAATGTTACAGCTGTTCGCATGGTAGCTGTTTACATGTTAACATGGTTAGCTAGCGTTAGCTAATTAGCTAGCGTTAGCTAATTAGCTAATTAGCTAGCTTCTGACCACCATGTGTTTGTTTGTGTTTGTGTTCGGTCACTCAGCCTCAGACTGACCTCATTAACCAAAGCCAACTCCGTGTCTTCATGGTGTTTTCCTCCGGTAGTTTTCCAGTTTTCTTCTCCTCCTCCAAACATCTTTTTGAAGCAAAAAAACGAGCCGCAAAAAACGCTCCAACAATCCGCTCAGGTTCCGACGTCATCTGCTGCTGCGGAAGTGTCCTGACGTCATTTCCTGCGTTGCCAACTTGGTGACTTTCTTGCTAAATCTGGCGATTTACCAAATCCTCTTGGCAACACATCTGGTGACTTTTTCTGGTGTTATTGGAGACTTTTCCGGTGTTTTGGAGACTCTGAGGTTCACGTACCACTCTGTAGTCACTGTCCTCACCGGGCAGCGGGTGCTGCCGTTAGCCCCGCCCCCTCCCAAAGCGCTCACAGGTGCTGCGCGCAGCCGCAGAGAGGACAGAGGAGAGCCGCTCCACTCCGCGTGCACGCTGCTAATGAATCGCGCACGCGCAGAGCCGCCGCGGATCCCGCCCTGGATCTCAGAGCGGGATGTAGATGTGAATGTTTCTTCTCTGTCACTAAAATAAATCATTACATTTGAGCCACAGAGCCTCAGTCACTTCCTCACCTGGAGGTTGTGATGAGGTGCTTTAGTGACACCAAACACACAATAGTCTCAACATCTCCCCCACCCACACTAGCATGCAAAACTCCACACAGAAAGATTCCAGGTTTACTTTACTTTTCATGAGCCATTCAGTGATGTGTGTTAGCACTGATCATGTGGGATAAATAAAAACAGTGTGAAGTGTGTGTACCTGCCCGTCGTGCTCTTTTCTGTCCAGGGAGCCTCATCTGGCCAGTTTTCATGAGCCAGAGCCCGTCTGCCCTGAGCCACGGCTCTGTGGACAAATCTGGCAGTTTGAAAAGAAATGACACAGTTAGATTAAATCCACATGCAAATGACTTCAGACTGTTGATCCATCACTTTGAGCTGTTTCATTATTTCACTATGTCAGACACTTTTAGTTGCCCATTTCAACCTCTTTGCTTGCTAACTAGTGCTCAGTCTTTAATACCCCTGCCATTCCCAAGACGTGGATGATGCTCACTTATGAAGCTTTTGAGGTTTCGCCAAACGCTATCACCGTGGCGACGTTGTGTTCACCATGAAACAGGAAATTGCTGTATCTTCAGTGTACATTATCCAATCTGTTCCAAACTTGTCATGATTAATAAGAGTCCCAGCCTGAAGACATCTGCATGCCAGTTAGCGACCACAGGACTTTTGTGCCAATCATCATTTGATATGCATGAAATTTTCACGGTGTAGTCAACACTTCATATGCTGAAATATAGGACGTGATTAGTGGCTGTTCTCTAACGCCACATAGGGGACACATGAAGTGACATGTAACTCCTTGATGCACTGTCCAAAATACATGAAAATAATAATCAAATTAATTGAATAAAGAAAAATAAAATAAAAAGAATAAAAACATCTACAAACATAGACTGGATGGACACTTTTTTCTACTTGGGGAATTTTATTTTGTAGGAGTTACCCGGAAGTGGCAATACCCTCTCGCATGGACCTTGTGGAGTGTGCTTGTCATGATATTTCACAGTATTAACTGTAAGAATATTCATTATTACAACACTGCGTACCAGATAATAATAACTACTTTTAACACCACAGTAATGAACACCTGCATCAAGGCAGACGTAATAACATTTAAGTCACTTCCGGTAGAAAATAAAAGCACAAACGGGATATCCGGTAGATGGCGGTGTCGTACAAAATTGCTTCCTGAAACCACAGAAGAAGAGCAGGGCATATGATGCGCACCCTCCGCCAACATGAAGGCACCCAGGGCAGTTTGTGCCTTTGATTTTAAAGAATAAGCCTTGTTATTTCTACAAGTGCTGAATCCACTAACTGGACTAAAGTAGATGCGACACCGAATTATTATCTCGGGTAAGGCGGTTTTTTTCTTATCTACACGGAGCCGATCACTTAGCAACCGGGGGCAGCTGGAAGGCCCCGCGCTAAGATAGAACAAGAAGTCATTAGCTCTTTGGTTAACTAACTTTAGCATTAGCCTCCGCTCGCCTCTTCCTTTCCAGCACGGAGGCATTTTACACAATGAACGTACACGCATACAAACATACTCGCGCGTGGATGTGAGACATGTAGCTAAACAACAGCGGTAAGTCGTTTCAGTTGGCTAGGAACTTTAGCTAACCTTAAGCTAGCTTGAGCTCGCTAGCGCAGGCAGCTGCACGGACAACAACAGGCCGAGTGTTAGCATGTGTTTATGTTTTGGATGTGTATGGAAAGAGTAAAACTACAGGCAGTCTAGTCTTTAGATTTCAAATTTCAGGAAAGTTTCTGTATTAAAATAGCCTCCTCGGTCCCAAGTTAGCCTGCTAACAGCTAAAATGTGCAGCTCGGCGCACCGAATGAATGAATGAATGAATTCAAGGCTGGCAGTTCAACACGAGCAGTGTAAGAGAATGAAAAATTGTTTTTAATGCCATTTAATCTAGAAATGTGTAGCTTCTTTGAATAAGCTCTAGATCTGTCTATGGAGCACTGATTATTCTGCTTAAGTCTGTGTGTGTGTGCTACAGATGTATTGATGCAGATGATCACTTACAGATCCATTAAGCTTTGTTTGTCACGCGTCCAGTCCTGCAGAATGTCCAAGATCAGGCGGAAGGTAACAGTGGAGAATTCAAAAACCATATCTGACAGCAGCAGCAGTAGCAGCACCACAACCAGCAGCACCAGCAACCCCGCCGCCCCCTCCCGCCGGCCCAGTGTGTTTGAAAGACTCGGCCCCAGCACTGGGAGTAATGCTGCTGATGTATGTATAACCTGTAATGCAAAAAGCTTCCATGGATCAAAGAATATCAGTACCTCTATAGTATCCCTGCTGTCTCGCTTAAATGGATGTTCTATCTCTGTTTGTGTCTTTCAGAGTCACTGTAGAAATTGGCTGAAGACCGGTAATTGCAGTTACGGCAACACTTGTCGCTACACACATGGAACTCAACCACGCAAAGCATTTAGCTTTAGTCGGTAAGATGGTTTGTTTTAGTTTGAATTTATTTTCCCATGTGATATTTAAGGTATGCACTTTCCAGGCCATGCGCTTTTAGTACTGTACTGTGTTTTTTGTTTCCCCGTCCACATCAAAACGAACAGCTCATTATTTATAGCGCCGTATTATTGACTCATAACATTTATGCATTTATGTTTGTGTCTTAATGGAGCAGGTCAGCCGAGAGACCCACAGGTGATCTGCGGGAGAGGATGAAGAATAAAAGACAGGATGTTGACCCAGAAAACCTGAAGCGAGACCTAGACGAGCCCACATCCCCCACAGTGAGAGTGAGTTCTTTGCTGCTTCAGTCTCTATTTTTTAAACTAGTCATCTGTTGACGAATGTGCAAGTGATGGCTGGCTTTTAAAATCTTTCTAGCACAAGGTAGTGTGGATGTCATCCTAACATCTGCTTGCATGTGTGTATCTATCTGCAGCAGAGAGACTCCTCCAGAGGCCGACACAGGGAAAAGGAGGATATAAAAATTACAAAAGAGCGCACCCCAGCCAGTGAAGAAGAGCCCACAGAGTGGGAAACCAACCGTGAAGGTTCAGTAGCTTGTTTTGTTGAAGTTTAAAGGACAAGTGACCTGATGATTTGTTGATGTTGTAAAAGCTGTCGATTTGGGTTTGACTTGATAGATTCTAAGATTTGGACTTTATCTTAGAAGCCTTTGTGTTTCTTTTTTAAGACTCAGATATCGGTGACTACGACTACGAGTTATCCCTAGAGATGAAGCGACAGAAGATTCAACGTGAGCTCATGAAATTGGAGCAGGAGAACTTGGAAAAGAGGGAGGAGATTGTCATCAAGAAAGATGAGACCCCCACCAAAACAAGAGCAACCGCCATGCCGAAGGTAAGTAGCTAATTTTTACCTTTTGTGAAACTGAATGAACTGTATCTCCACCTTCAGGACATCTCGCTGCAATAGCTGTCATCTCTGTCCCTCAGGCCTCCCCGGAGCAGTTAAGCAGTAAAGATTCACCCTCATCCAGGAAGTCCAGTGGATCCCCAAAACACAAAGGTGGAGCCAAAGGCCCAGGCTCTGGGAAGAAGGAGAAGAAGTTGTCTGTGTCCTCACCTGTTTCAGAATCTGCCAGGTAGGAGTCTGTGGGGGGGTCTGATGACCAGCTGACACTGTGATAAAACTGCTCATACTCATGTACACTAAAATGCAATCTGAGAATTACCTTATTTTAACATTTGAGGAAAACGTCTTCTGTCCTTCTCCAACCAGGTCTACAAAAGGGAGCCACAGTAAGAAGAAAGGACCCCGCACCCCCAGTCCTCCACCCCCAGTCCCTCTGGATATTCCTGTGGTGGGGAAGAAACACAAAGGCAAGCATAAAAACAAGGAGAAGTCTGAGGAGAAGCAGAAGGACGGGAAAGATCGGGGACGAGATACTGAAAAGCACAAGGAGAAGAAGGAAAAACGCAGGTACAGTGTGGATCTATCGTGGGTCAGAGTCAGACTGATGCGGAATAATATTAGCAAACTGTAGATTTAAATATTTACAATAATTACTATTAATATGACTTATCTTCAACTTTATAACACTCATAAGCTTTCAACATAATTCTGCTGTTTGCAGGGACAGATCAGACAGTTCCCACAAGGCCAAGCGATCAGTGACGTCCGAGGAGCGTTCTGGTAGTGTGTCATCTCCCTCTCGGGGCACTTCACCCCCAGCCAGGAAAAAATCCATCTCTCCTAAAGCTTCGTCCCATAAGGCCCCTGCACTGGCCTCCCCTCCACGCAGGTTGGAACATGTGAACTGAGCAAAGTTCTTGCTCAAGGTTCTAATGACTACAAAACTATTGGACATGACAGAACTAATGTACCAATGATGAATGAACAGTACAGTTCAGCGCCAGAAAATGACCTTCCTTTGTCACTGCAGGTCTCCTTCTCCTCCACGTCGCCAGCGCACTCCAACCCCTCCCCGCCACCACTCACCTTCTTCCCACTCGGGTTCCTCTGCCCAGCGGCACTCTTCGTCCCCCCGTCGGCGTCGCTCGTCATCTCCCGCCTACCACCGGAGCACAGGAGCCGCGGCCTCTGCCTCCTCCCCTCAGAGTTCCCGGCGCTCCCGATCACCGCTTCCCTCCCACGACACCTCATCACCCCACCGCCGATCTGACAGATCAAGTCCCAGCCGGCGCCACTCCAGGGGGCGCGAGAGGAGCCGTGGTGAAAGAGAGAGGAGTCCACCGGCCCAGGAGCGCAGACATGAGCGCAGAGATGGTAACCTTGTGTTCCAGTACTGTGTATGTTTGTCAGGTTATTGTGGGCAAAAGAGAATAAAATGTCCCTTCTGGGTGTTAAGCTTTGTGTCTCTCTTATAAACAGACAGCCGCAGCAAGAGGGAGAAGGACAGCATCCGCGACGACAGGGACTATGACTCAGAGCAGGTCTCATCAAGGGACGCTCGGGACGACCGGGATACCAGAGAGGCTCGTGAGCGACGGGACGCTCGTGATCGAGGAAGGGAAGCGACCCGAGACTCTCGCGACCACAGAGACAGCAGGGACGTAAAGGACTCCAGAGAGAGCCGAGCGGAGACCCGCTCCAGTCGAGAGTCACTGGAGATTCGTGACCGGGAACGGGAGCGAGAGAGGGACCGGGAAAAGGAGAGGGAGAAGGAAAGAGAGAGAGAAAAGGAAAGGGAGAGGGAGAGGACTGACACCCACAGGAAAGAGGAGCCGGCTCAGGACGACAGGAATTATGGGAGGTGTCATGGACGTGAAGATGGCGGGAGAGCTGAAGGAAGGACGGAGAACAGGACAGACAGACCTGAGAGGAATGGACGAGGGAGAGGACGCGTTAATGAAACATCTGACAAAGGCAAGAACTGACTTTATATTTAGACTTCATTGGCATTGTTTGTTTTATGTGTGGCTATAAAAAAATGTTACAGGAGCTTACAGCACATTATGCTTATTATGCTCCGTATCTAATGTATTACCATTGTAGCTCTCCTCAATGTGTGTCTGTGCTCCACTCTTTTTTTACCAGGCTCAAACAGAAACTCCCGGGGTTCCCAACTGGAAAGCAGTCATGACAACTGGGAGTCACGGAGCAGTGCGGTGCGCGAACGGAGTGTGGAGAGGAGCACAGATCGCAGCGCCACCGAAAGAAGCTCCGAGCGGGGTTCAGACCGAGATCGCTATGAGGTTGACAGGAGAGGAGAGCAGACCAGAGACTCTTCCTACGACAGGAGAGGAGGCCACGGAGAGCGGGATCGCAGAGACAACCGAGAGAGAGGTGGGGCTGGGATTTGCTCTTTTTTTTTTTTTTTAAGTTTGCGAAATGGACCAAAAATGATGCACATATATCAAAAAATTGAATTAATTGAAATCTATGTAGAGTGAATTATTATTGTGGCTTTGTGTTTTCCCAGATCAAAGAGCAGCCTCCCCAAATAGGCACCAGGGGAGATCAGAGGATTCTGAGAGGGAGGAGAGGAGGGAGGAACGCAGGACAGATAGGACAGAGGAGAGGCGAGAGGACCGGACCCGCGACCGGGAGCGAGAGAGAGAAAGGGAGAGGGACCGGGAGAGAGAGAAAGAGAAGGACAGGGAGCGAGAGAGGGAGAGGGAAAAGGAGCGAGAGAAGGAGAGGGAGGCCGAGAGGGAGAGGGCCAGGGAGAGAGAGCGGGAAAGGGAGAGGGAGAGGGAGCGAGAGAGGGAGAGGGAGCGCGAAGAGCGGGAGAGGGAGAGGGAGGAACGGGAGAGGGAGAGGAAGGAGCGAGAGCGGGAGAGGGAGAGAGAGCGGGAGAGAGAGAGGGAGCAACGGGAGCGAGAGAGACAGCGGGAATGGGAGGAGCGAGAGAGAGGACGTGAGGAAAGGCGGGAGAGGAGAGAGGACACCAGGGACGACCGGCCTGTTCGAGACACCCGGGAAGATCGCAAGACCAGGCATGTATCAGCCTCCTCAGTTCGTTTTCAAGTTCCCATTAAAGGAGGATTACTGCATTTTTATAAAAATACAATAACACAAACAATTGAACTGATCATAGCCAGCATATTTAGTCATGTTTTGTGTAATAATTTTCCTGTTCTTTTAGTCGTAAGAGGGCCAGGGTGGAGAGCAGCCCGAGCCCCAGACCTTCGCCTAAGCGAACGACACGGGATCTCAGTCCTGCAGACAGCGACAGCTACAACAGCGCCGAAGAGAAAAGTGAGCGCCCGATTGGCCGAGGGCAGGCCAAGCTCCACCCACAGCCCCTCCTCCCCAGCCCAGTGTGTCCGCCTCCATCTGACAGTAGGGAAAATCTTTTTGAAAGGACGCATGTCTATTTAATGAGGAATGCACCTCTTGTATACTGCAAACACACTCTTTGTTAAAGGAAAGTGCACTGCTGTTTAAGTTTTATTTCTCTATGAATTACCTACATGTCTTGTCTTTTGGTTTTATGCATTCCAGTATTAGGTATCGTTACGGAAACAATATCAGTGTGACACGTACAGAAATGTACTAAAGTCAAATAACTCTTGAACAATGCACGCTAACGGAAAGTGCACATTCTTATGAGCATTTACTTTGCCTTAAATGAAAGGGCTTGTTTTGCTTTCACAGTAAAATGGCAAATGCCTCCGATGATGAACCTCAACGCATCTGCTGTCACAGCTGTTATTTGACTGCTTGTCTTAATGCTTAGAGAGTACTGTATGTGACTTGTTCTGTGTGCACGTACAGGTGGAGACAAGCACCGTCTGCTGAGCCAGGTGGTGCGGCCCCAGGAGCCCTTGTTACGTTCACCACCGAGGGCTGTTCCATCTGATGAGAAGTCCAGCCACTGGAAGGACGAGGAGCGCAGGGGTGCCGGGGACAAAAGGGAAGCGCGCAGCCGCCTTGACGACCTGGAGCCTCGCGGGGAACGAAGCAGAGGAGGCGACAGACGAGGAGAGCACCTTGCAGACCCCCCGTCTGACTCCCGTAGCAGAGGGAGAGAGCAGCGGGAGCCCACGCCACCTCCACCCTCTTCAACTCTCGCCATTGGTAGCGAAGACAGAGACACTGCTGGCTCCCAGTCCCACGAGGAGGGCAAGAAGAAGACAAAATCGCAGAGGAAAGGCTTAAAGAAGGTTCGCAAAGAAGAGGACGTAAGCGGCGGAAATAGCTTGGCTGGTGCAGGAGATCGTTTCAACCCCGAGCCCCCAACCGGTAGCTCTGCAGATGGACCTCCACCTTTACACTCCCCCAGGAAAGGAGCCAAGAAGAAGGCGCTTGAGCGAAAGAGGAAACGGTCACGAGGAGGAGAATCTGATGTGTCTGATGAGGAAGCCTCAGCCCATCAGCCACATAGTAAGAGAAAGAGAGGCCCCCGGACACCACCGCCCTCTATGAGGCCTGATCACCGTGGTACTGCAGGCAATGCAGAGCCGTCCCCACTGTCCAAACTAGATAACTTCAGTGACTGGTCGGACGAGGAGGTCACCGAACGAGGAGGAGGACCACTGGAGACACAAGCCCCCCTGGTTGCTGCTGAGAGGGCACCTGCTGAGCCCCTTAGGAGAGGTGCTCCCAGGGGGGGCAGGGAGCGGTGCAACCCCCCTCCCATCGCCCCGCTGCTCCCTCAGGATCCTCCAATGCTGCTGCAGACTCTGACTCCGCAGCCCCTCATGTCCCAGCCCCTCCTCCGCAAACCTCCCCCAGAGCAGACGCGAAGCAGCAGCATGGGAAGCAACCAGAGCCGCACGTCGTCCAGGCGCCTGCGATCGCCCTCCAACGAGTCAGCCCACAGAGATGACCCCCAAGGTCCACGGCCCCGCCGGGGCAGGCTGCAGGGCACCAACTCTCGGGACCGAGAGAGAGAAAGAGAACGAGAGAGGGAAAGGGAGAGAGAGCGGGAGAGAGAGCGGCCTGTCGTGAATGACCCTCCAGGGGCTGAGAGGAAGTCTCGAATTGACCAGTTGAGGAGAGGAGAGCCCAGCCGCAGCACCTCTTCAGGTAGTTGAACACACACACACACTCTTACTCTACATTGCTCATCATGAACTTCTATTAAGATTAAACCGTAGCATTTTTTACTCTACTTCCATCCCACCGTAATTCATATCTGTCTCTGTTGTTTTACAGACCGGCAGGATTCCCGCAGCCACAGCTCCAGACGCAGCTCTCCTGACTCTGAGAGGCAGGCCAGGTCCAGGTCCCGCGCCGGGTCCTACGACAGTCGTGAGCGGGAACGAGAAAGGGAGCCATTTGAGCGGGAGCGAGACCGAAAGGACCCCCGACCTCAGCAGCAGCCTCCTCAGCAGCAGCCCCTCCTCCTCCAGCAGCCCCTACAACAACAGAGAGACTGGGAGCCCGAACCCAGGGACTGGCCTAGCAGGGGCCGGGAGCCCCTACTGATGCGTCCTGGCCGTGAGCCGCTCCTGAGGGAACGGGATATCAGGGACAGGGAGCGCTTACTCCCCGAAGGACTCATCCAGCAGCACGAGCGGGAAAGGGAGCGCGAACGAGACGGCAGAGGTGACAGAGGCGGCGATCGAGAGAGGGAGAGGATGATGATGATGGACCTTCCACCCCACAGCGACCCCAGGGCTCCAGGACGAGGGGACCTGAGGGGTGAAATCAGAGGAGACCTGCGAGGGGACATGATGAGACAGGACAGGAGCGACTATGAGCCCCTGCTGCCAAGAGAAGCCTTCAGCCCCCCAGAGCCGGAGAAACCGAGCAACAGTCACCATCTCATTGGAGAGCAGCGGGAGCTGGAGAAGACGGACAGCCTCGACGGTAAGAAGACGAAAACACTTATTTGTTTTTGTCACTTTTTGATATGTGGAATATATGTGGAATATGTGCGTGTGTGATGTCTTCAGGAGACGATGATGGGAAAGAAGACGATGGCCAGTCAGTTCCATCCGTTGGAGAGGAGTATGAGCCAATCAGTGATGATGAGCTGGATGAAATTCTGGCCGACAGCCAGAAAAAAGAGGATCAGCAAGACGATGAGAAAATTACAGGTACCAGGATCTTTATAAAGAATATGTTAATTAAAATGTTCTGTAAATATATTTCTGTTCACCTCGGATTGATTCATTCCAAAATTACTTGAATGTGCAGGGAATATTTAAGGATTCTGGAGACTGTTTCTTTTTAAATTAACCCCTGATGTCATGTGCTGACAGGTCCTCTGGATGTGATTGATGTGGACTGGTCCAGCTTGATGCCCAAACAGAAGCCGGAGCCGCGGGCAGCAGGGGCAGCGCTGCTCCGGTTCACCCCAGGGGCCGTGCTTCTCAGGGCGGGCATCTCCAAGCGACTTGCTGGGCCTCAGCTCCTGGAGCAAGTCAAGGAGGTGTGCAAGTCTGAGCTGGACGACCCCAAAGGTGAGAGTTTTGTCATCATGGAACTCTTAAATTCACTGTTCTTTTTTTTTTTTATGACCTTTTGTTTTATTTTAACATCAATTCTTGATGTTTTTGCCTTCCTTATGTCCTTTATTTTAGATTGGTAAGCAAAATTGGCCATTTTGATCATAGTTTTAATAGGAATAAGGATAACAGTTATTATTTTGCAGTTTGTGTTAGTCTGAGTTTAAGCTGTTTGGTCTGATGCACCCCTCTAAAACTCCGTCACTGGTGTTCTCCCAGATGCCGACAAGCTGTTCGAGCACGACCTGGGGGCCCTGAACATGGCAGCCCTGAACAGGCGGGTGGAGAGGGCAGGTCTACTGAGCAACCTCGGGCCCTGCTGCAAGGCCCTGTGTGCCCGCAGGGACTTCGCGATCCGTCGGCAACTGTTAAAAAACGACAAGGTAGATATCATCCAATCACGGACAGAACAATGAACTCACTGCTGAGGATACTTTGTGTTGATCTCGCAGTTTTTCTCTGGACGCGATTTTAGATATAGGAGATGTTTAACACAGATGTGTTGAAATCTACTTCTCCTCCCTCAGGGCCTAACGAAGCAGTACCCCACTACGCCCGTGGTAGACAACGAGCTGCTGCAGATGAGCATGCGTCTCTTCAGAAGGACCATGGCCGGCCAGGCCTCGGCTCCAGAGAGGTCTGACGGTGGGTCAGCACCAGCGGCCGAGGTTGCCGCAGCTGGGAGTAGTAAGCTCAGCACAGCGCAGCCTGAGGTGTGTGTGTCCTGAAAGAAATGGGATTATTGAATCAAACACATGAGAGTGAACGCTTCTAAACTTCCTTTAGCCCCCAGCTTTTCCCCGACTGTCTCATTTCATTACATACATAGCCTTTTTATTCATGAGAGGAAATAAAGAAAAACAGCAACATTATGAATCTTACTCACTTATGCTTTACATGTTTTGGATGATCTGCAAGTGCTGTGCCATAGACTATTGAACACTCTAGCCTATGGAGGTGTGGAATGAACGATGTACCTGAAACAAAAACACACCAGAAATTATTTCATGTTTTTTTTTTTTGTTTGTTTTGTTTTAGAGCAGTATTTTAATTGTCAGTTTCACCTGCCTAACCAAGTTGACTGCTTTGTTTTCATATATTGTGCATTGGTTCCGACAACTGTGCATTAAAATGGTTAGATGTTGATTTTTGTAACGGGTCTTTTGCTTTGTATGAAGTGACTGTTCTGCCAATCGAATAATGTGACACTTGATGTTATTACAATTTTTGTTTACGCCATATTACAAAATATCTGCCGAGCAAATCTCTAGCATTTGCCGCAGAGGGTTACTGACCAACAACAGTGAAACATCCTGCAGGGACTTGAATGTAAACATTTCTCATGAATAAGCACTGCCAAACTATTCCTTTTCTATTGAATGTATTTTGTTAGAACTGTTAGTCTGTGGAAACATTGCTTTTTGCTTGGTGTATTTGCTTTGAATGGTTTGGCAATGTCTCCCTGAAATGAACTGAAGTGAGCGCAGCGAACCAGATCTCCAACACTGCCATGTGGAATTCTTCTAAACCAGCCCACACCATCCAAAAAAGGAACCAAAATGTTCCCAGTAGGAACAGACACTAGACTGCTTAGATAAAAACGGCTGAAAAGGTAATTCATTTCAACCTCAAATCACGTGTCTGTGTTCCAGCGGTTGACCATCCAGAGTCACAATAAAAAGACTTGTGCGGGTGGATAAAGTGAACCTCTGCGATGTGGTCGCATCTGCCCTCTTAGTACAACAAGAGGCCCTTGAAAAGAGAGGTTGTGAGTGCTTGGACACAAATCCAACGGACAAAACAGCCTCAGTGTTGCAGTGACCTGCTTAATAAGAATGGGGAAAAGGCTGTTATCTTAGAACCCTGGATTCAACATGACACCTCCTCTCGGCCGTGAAACTGTGACTTGAAATCCAAGTGACATTACAGATGTGGAGAGACTGGGCTCTGATGTAGCCCTCCGTCTTTTAGTCTGACCACAACTCTATGTTGTTGGAAAACACTTTTCCTACTACATATTTATTTTGTCTAAGGTCCAAGGTCAATTTTGAAATGTGCAAGTGATACCTGGTTTAATGCTGTATTTTTTTTTACTGTAAAATAAATGCAGAATGACATTTTTAAATTGTAATGGCATTCTGCCGAATGAGGACAACTGTCGACCTGAAGAAATTCAAGTGTGGTGCTACTTGATCAAGATAATCACACCATAACAGGCACAAGGATCGCCACTAGATGCCAAATTGCCTTTTGAGGTAAGTGCAGAATCTGACACAACCACAGCTTACTTTTTATAATTTACTTTTTCTTTAAAAAGTGTAAAAAGACTATGGGGGAAGTTTTTCATTGAGGAGATTCACATTTTTTAAATTTATGCAATTAAAATGACATTTTCGTGATGCCTTCATGCATGATTTATGAGGTTTGATGGAAACTTGAAATAAATAGACCAGGTGTCTGATAACTTGCCTTCTAATACAGCAAACAGAAGACCTGTTATCTATCTGTTAGATGTATTCTGAATGGTTGAAATAATTCTTATAATCTGTCCCAAACTTGTTTAAAGCTTTGTACGATTAATGAACTTTTTGTTTTTCTTTGTGTAAATCATTGCAATGACATATTTCACATGTATTTACCTTATTCACAAAACGCCACTCTGAAGGCAGCTAACATTTGAAATAAAAATGACTGCATACTGCACGTTCCCAAATGAAAGAAATGTGACATAATACAGTCTAACACCGTAAAAAAAAAACCTACACAGCATTTATTTCTGCATCCACACTTTGTATAAATAGTCTGACGATGCTAAAATGTACATTTCAGTAAGTCTGGCGTTAACAAAGCGACGCTATAACACCAGGAACCGTTTACTTGTACGCTTGTTGCTGGCGAACATCATATAAAACGGACCGGTTTCCTTTACCCACAATCCTCTGCGTTAGATCCGTCCTTCCGACTTCCGCCTCAACTACGAGCCGAAGTGAGTATTTCTTTGGGGAACTATAATACTACAATCTAACGCCATCCTGTGATATTAACGCTACAATTCATCACATGTTCCCCGCAGATACACATATTAGTGTTGTATTGCTGTTTATATGTGTGTTTGGATGTGGATGAATGTCTTTAAAGACAGTTAATAGCGACGCATTGACTGGACCGGAGCGGCTTCATATTGCCTGGCTGCCCAGTGCTCGTTTTCTCTGCGCAGGAATGAGCTTCTTATATAATTTCTAATATACAGCACTGGATTCATTTGTCTTTTTTGAACGCAAGTGCCGTTAATCTCACCTTTTAGCCTGCAGGTTAGCGCGCGTTAAGTAATTGACGTTAGAGCAAGCTAGTTTTATGCTAACGCCACTTTTCAGTCAACAACGCTTAAGAAAACAACACTTCCATGTGCTCAATCACTAATGTGTGATCGTTGTCTTTTTTTTTTTTAGATGGCCCCTACCAAGAAAGGAGAGAAAAAGAAAGGGCGTTCAGCCATCAATGAGGTGGTTACCAGAGAATACACCATCAATGTCCACAAGCGCATCCATGGAGTGTAAGTACTGAAAGACACAGGAGGCTTTGGACATGTTGCATTCAGGGACATTCTTGCACAGCAGCTACAGATGTTTTTCTTGTTTCCCACTTAATCCCAAAGATCTGTAATTAGGTTGCACATCTAACCTATGGGTTAGCAGGGCTGCCAGAGCTGTTGGTGCTACTACCGTCTACTTTGATTCATTTCTCTCCAACTGTCTTTTTAAGAGTATTTAGACACAAGCACAAATTTGATGCCTGTAAATATTTAGAATTGCTCAATTCTGTGTGATTAATGGCGTCGTCTCCCTGCAGGGGTTTCAAGAAGAGGGCCCCCCGCGCCATCAAGGAGATCCGCAAGTTCGCCGTGAAGGAGATGGGAACTCCTGATGTCCGCATCGACACTCGCCTCAACAAGGCCGTGTGGAGCAAGGGAGTCAGGTGAGAGGATGCACTGGTGCTTAATTAACATGTTTATTCTTAAGGAACCAAAGTAATGGCTGCCCACAAGTGTAAACCTACTCGCACAGCACACTTACGGGTTGCTTTTAAGGAGCAGGGAAAGGATGTTGTGTTTGAAGTTTTCTGTGAGGTGGCATGGCATTTTTTTTTTTTTATGGTAGCCAGAGATTGTACAGTTGTACAATACAATCTTTTGATTGGAAAAAAACCAAGATATAGCAATCATCCAGCTTTACTGTCAGCTCAGACATGAACAACTTACAAATCACTGGTTTCAAGGCAGATGTATAGAAATGTATTATACCCTGGATGCTGTGCTTAGTTAATATACAAGTGTTAGACATGTTGTCAGTACTGTAAATTACATATCTTGGTGTCTTTTCAGAATATAGGGTTTTTAAGTTCTCAGCATCCAAAGGGGGGGGTTTGTACACATAGTGGGTGAGATCTGCAACTCACAGCTGTGGTCCACGCCAAGTCATCCTTTAAATGTTAAGCAGTTCTCAAAGCACAACATGCAAGCCTGTGAAATGACCCTAATGAGGGAAGTTTTGACGAGCAATCTCCCAACATGTACATAAACTTGGAGCCACGACACGCCTGCCGGCCGACGTCATGGTTGTGGCCACACATGAAATTGCTTCCATCACATGGTTTGTGTGTGTTGTGCAGGAACGTGCCGTACAGGATACGCGTACGTCTGTCCAGGAAGCGTAATGAGGACGAGGACTCTCCCAACAAACTGTACACTCTGGTCACGTACGTTCCAGTCACCACATGCAAAGGTAAATAAGCCGCCAACTGACTTTGTCTTTCAGCTACTGAAGCAATAAAAATGTGTAATTAACTAATTCTCCTCCCTCTCTTTCCAACAGGTCTGCAGACAGTCAACGTTGATGAAAACTAAATTTGCCCCCTTTTCTGTGGAATAAATGGAATAAAATGACCTTTTTGTCTTGTCGTTCTTTTGTTTCTACACTTATTTGTTACTTGCCTTATTTGGGTGTTTCTTAGATTTGGATTCACAGTTAGAATTATTGCAGAGGAATGTGTATGGAAATGTCCTCAACAGTAATATTAACCTCTAAAAGTATCTGTACAGTTTTTAATGGCGTGTTTGAAGTCCCAACCCCTGCCTTCTCACAGTGAAGAGCATTGTATGTCAGATCCTTTCTATAGCAAAGGGAGTTTGTGTCAGATTTCCAGTGACTTCTTGAACTGTGACGGCTCAGTCTTGGCATTAAGGAATGGCATTTAGGCTTCTTAAACTGTACTTATTAAATGGGAAATAGAAGCATTTCTTTCTTTGGGTCCTGGGTGGTACTGTCTTTAAAGTATTCTCTTTAAGCATGTCCATATAATCACTGCAAACTTTACATTATTTAAGGAAGAAGAAATCACTAGGTGCTGTTTTAATGCCTTTAACAGACAACAATCGGAGTGTGATCTGACAATCTGGCTATGATTTCATAAAATGTAGTATCTTGCATGGAGCATCATCTTCCCACTGCTGGACTCATTCACAATAAAATGGCAGGAGTGATCTAATGGTACCTGCATTGCCGCCGTGCCGCCGCAGGGGGGCGCTACTGATCTGTTAGCCGGATGTTGTGGAGAGGTGGTGGTGGTGGTTACTGGATGTAACCCCGGCTCTGTGGCAGGCTGGCCGCGATGGCTCCGTCCAGCATTTTCAACATGTGAAGCGGCTGTAAGCTCAGCGAGAAGGTAAGACACGAGGCGGGTCTGGTGGTGCTGAGTTCACCTCACCTGGAGAGACTAGCATGGTTCAGGTGGAGTGCTTTATGTCCCATCACTGCCAAGGAGGGACAGGTGTGGCTATCTGTTTGGCTAACCAGCTAGCTAGCCTGAATACAGTAGAACAGCTAGCTGCTGCATGTTTTATCATAGACTGCGTGATTTGGATACGCTAATGTTAGTCGCTGTTAGCTAGCTAACGCTATAGCAACCGTTAGCTAGTTAGCCCTTCACCATAGAATATCCATTCAGTAGCAGCTAGCTAACCAAGACCTCTCTGGCTAGCTCACATAACTTGTCACGCAGTAGTCAACGCGTTAGCAGTTAGCACCGGAATCTGTGTCAACAAATATTTAAGCTAACAGCTAACTAGTCGAGTACAGCCTGAGTAGCCCGTGTGTGTGTGTGTGTGTGTGTGTGTGTGTGTGTGTGTGTAGGTGGGAGCGTCGCTCAGTGTTTACATGGCCGTCAGCTGATGGGAGAAGCGATGCGGCACCACTGGCTGCTGCTCGGGGCTTGCGGCTGGGTGCTGCTGGTCCTGATGTTTGTCAGCAAGTTCATCAGCTTCAGAGCTGTAGATGGTAAGCTGCTGTGTGTGTGTGTGTGTGTGTGTCGGCTGCCACAGCCTGCAGTCACTCCTAGTGGTGAATGTGATCACTCTTGACGTGTGTTTTCAGACTACAGAGAGAGGATTGGTAGTCAGAGTTGGACCATGGCAGGCACCAAGGTGGTTAAACCTGCTCCTGTTTCCAGTCCAGAAAAAACAGTGCCAAAGCCATCCAACCAGGTGACTAATGCAGCTGCATGTCATTCACTTTCTCTCTCTCTGACATGATCGTATTTAAAACAATGCTGTCAGTCACATTAGCTGTGTGTGTGTGTGTGTGTGTGTGTGTCTCAGCCTTCAGCTGTACCTACAGTGGCAGACTGGCAGTCCGTCTCCGAGAAGCGAATCGAGCTGCTCACCACTGTATGTAAGAACAGCAGCCTCAGGAATCTGACTCATGTCTCCATCAGCAAGTTCGTCCTGGACCGCATTTTTGTCTGCGACAAACAGAAGATCTTATTCTGCCAGACGCCTAAAGTGGGCAACACGCAATGGAAGAAGGTCCTAATTGCGCTTAACGGTGAGTATGGATTGTCTGAACGTAGTGACAATGCACACTCGATATACTGATGACTTTAAAATCCCTTTGTCAGTGTGACTCCAGGTCTGTTTGTTTAATTCAGTTGATGATGCATGTTATTGAACATTGGCAGGAGCGTTCTCCACTGTGGAGGAGATCCCAGAAAACCTGGTTCATGACCACGAGAAGAACGGCCTGCCCCGCCTGTCGTCACTCATGCCGCAGGAGATTACTCACAGGTTAGTTAAGAGTTACTGTGGTGAATGTGGACGTGTCTGTCCGGTAGCAGGATGTGCTAGTGTCCAGCTAATCAATACAACTTTCTCTCTCTCAACCGTTTTCTCAACAGATTAAACACTTACTTTAAGTTTTTCATCGTGAGAGATCCCTTTGAGCGGCTGATTTCTGCGTTCAAGGACAAGTTTGTGAAGAACCCCCGCTTTGAGCCTTGGTACAAGCACGACATCGCTCCAGCCATCATCCGTAAATACCGAAAGAGCCACCGCAACAGCGACCACGGTGCCTCTGGGCTGCACTTTGAGGACTTTGTCCGGTACTTGGGTGACGTGGAAGGCCGTCACCGCATGGACCGGCAGTTCGGCGAGCACATTATTCACTGGGTGACGTACGTAGACTTATGTGCACCGTGTGAAATACACTACAGCGTGGTGGGCCACCACGAGACGCTGGAGCAAGACGCCCCATACATCCTCAAAGCAGCAGGCATCGACCAGCTGGTGTCCTACCCAGCCATCCCACCAGGCATCACCCGCTACAACAGGACCAAGGTGGAACGCTACTTCTCAGGCATCAGCAAGCGGGACATCAGGCGTCTCTACGCACGTTACCAGGGTGACTTCCACCTATTTGGTTACCCAGGCCCAGACTTTCTACTGAACTAAACAGATTAACACTGACTAAAAGACACGTTTTCATAGAAAATCTTGTCAACATCTTTGGTTTACTGAGACTCAGTTGTATTGTAGCTGTCAGAGAGAAAACGTTACAAGTACAAGAAACGGTCAGATAATGAGACTCCGGAGTGAAAAAGCTGACGAATTTATCATTTAGTGTCGGTATGAAGATCAAATGCAGGTACAAGTCAAATGAAGAACACATTTGCTATCTTATATTTAACGTCTGAAGCATCTTCTCGTGTTAAAGAGGTGTACTCTGTAACACCAGGGATACAGGCCCGTTACCCTGTAATGTAGCTATGACACTGCACTATATGGATCACATGGTTACAATGATTCACCTCGCTAGGACAGATATGGACGCTGCCGTGCGTTTCCACACCTCTTTTCTGTGCTTCTTGCTTATCGTGCCAGACTTTTGGCGAAGACGGTCTGCATCGGGGATGTTAAAATGTCTGGACAAGGTAGTGAACGGCAAGAATATGATACCAACCGGTTGGGACATTTTTTCATTGATGTTTTTACGAGCTACAAATCAGCGTTAACTTTTTACATTTTTTTACCATAGACTTTTGCTTGAAGGACAGTAAATTATCAAATATCATCAAAGCGGTCACACTGATACGAAGGCCTCGGTCCTACCCTGATCCACACCGCACCCATTGTCGTGTCCCTTCTACCTTTTACTAAAACTGATGGAAGGTGTTAAATGTTTTTGACTCCCATTTATTCAGCTGTCAACAGCACTGGGACACCGAAGGAAAGCGGCACTGGATTTTAAAGGATCGTTTTTCTATTCAAGATGTACTGTGTAAATGTTCTTAACATGACTTGCAACTCTACATTTGTATTACATGTTACTATTTATATTAATATTAACCTGCTGACTGGTGGCACAAACTGGGTCTCAATTGTAGGACCGTACTGCCTCCCTGCAGCCACCTTCTGGACAATAATACAAGGACACTAGTTAGTAATAAAGTTCCATGTGAAATAAATCATGTGCTCTTACTTTGTATTTGACCTCACTTTTGCTCTTTTTAGGAGCTCGTATAATTTGTTACTTCTTCGTGTATAACCATGAATAAAATTTGATGTGGTCACCTTAAACCTAAGCTGTGTGTGTTGCTGCAGTGGTGGGAAGCTTCCACAAGGTGGCAGCAAAACCACTTGCAGTGTGGCTGCTTAGTTCAGGAGCCACAAACCCTGCTGAACCCTTGTGCCAAATGTCACCACACAGAATTGTTGAATTGACAGTTGAAGCATGGGAATGAGGGCAAAACAGTGGCTTCATAGGCGCGTTGTGTGTGTGTGTGTGTGTGTGTGTGTGTGTGTGTGTGAGGAACAAACATGTCAGGACATGGAGCCGGATTTACATTATCAGTGTCATCTGTTCAAACTTTCCTTACGGCAGATAGATTTAAATTGATTTACAGAGGCTAAGTGTTAGATAAGTGCCTTAAGCGTGAGTGCTCTAAGTTGAGGCTTTGTGTTTACATGCTCGTGTGTGTGTGTGTGTGTGTGTGTGTCTCCCCACAGCCAGGTTACCTCTCTCATCCTGTCTGACTGGTTCGCCCTGCCCTGTCGTTTCAATGTGGACTCGCCAAGTTTGTTTAACCAAAAGATTTGTGATGAATAACTGAAACACAGCAGCTGAACATTTTTCCTCTCTGCAGTTAGTAAGATAAGACCCTGCAAAAAGAAAAAAAAAAAAAAAGAGAGAGAGAGAAATGATTGAAATGCATTATAACAGTCCCCATGCTGCTCCCCAGGCTCCACTGTGCACTAACAAACCCAGCATCACCCCTCAGATTGCTCACTTGCCACACCCATGATTACCAATATTGACACTGAAGTCGACCATGCGCATGTCCATAAGGATGCTGTGTGGTGGTGGTGATGGAGAAGGGTGGGGGGGGGGTGGCGCTCCTGTCTGTCTCTATTCATCTCAGCTGCCCTGCTGCTTGTGTGCACTGTATATATACCGACATGCAGGCTGGTGTAGAAGCGCTCAGGTGGGTCTGTGTGGATTAAAGAGCACCAAAGATCATCCCGGCATCAGTGCATGATGCATGGAGGCCCAGCCCTTTTCTTTCTGTGTGAAGCCGACCGGCTTCCTGTGTTTGTGCGGCTCCCAAGCAAGGCTGCAGCAAGCCAGACAGAGGCAGGCGGGGCAGAGGCGGAAACGAGACGCTTTTAATTTCAACATAAAAGTTGTTGAAGGAAATTTTTGTCTTGGTAACACTACATAACAAATCATATAAAAAACAACTTAATGACACACTCTCTTCTTGGTTAATATACATTGGATGAGCCTGGCCTATCCAAAACACACTTTCATGTGCTTTCATCTGTTTTATCTCCATTTTATGCAGCTTCTAGCTCCTTCTACTTTCCCACAGTTTAGAGGGAAATACTGCTGCTTTTTACCCTCACTGCATTTATTTAATAAGACGTTTAATCACACTAAATATAGCCAACAATGCTCCTCCGTCATGGATTAAACGGTCTATAATCCAGTTCAAACACTAAAGTGAACAGCCTGAAATAGTATTTTTCTCAATATTTTTATACTTTACATACGTATTATTATGATTACTCTGTAGTATTAAAGTTCTGATGACATTTTTCCACCCCTGATTAATGTAAATGTACTTTGAGGTGTTTTGAGAAAGAAGTTACTTAACATGTAGATGATTGGCACTGTTTTTCATCTTCACATCCATCTCCACACTGTACAGTTCTGTTCATAATGTAAATATTTATTTATTTTCATCACAATTTGTATTTATTTACTTTCTACTGTTGTTTATTGTATTTTTATTTCTTTTCCCTCTATTACTGCCTATCTCTGCTGCTGCTGTAATACAAACACTTCCAACTGTGAACTGCTATGCACCTTTATACCATACAGTATTTATATCATATTGTCTATCCTACTGTTCATACATCTACCTCTGACAAATTTACTTTAACATTAACTTATCTGATCGCACAATTACCCAGATGTTGTGCACATTATGTAAATATATATATATATATGTATGGGATTTTATATATCCTCTTAGTAATAGTAGTTTTCTGCACATAGTCTGCAAACAATTTGCACTGCCCTATTTTGCACCTCTTAGCTGTACATTTTATTTTATTCTATTTTCTTAGTTGTATATACCTTATTTTTACTTATATTTATATTTCTTATGTTCAGCAGTGTTACTGGGACCAGGGACATAAGAAGTTCACTGCCAGTGATTGCTTCATGTAACTGCTGAGCATGTGACAATAACGTCTTTGAATCTTGAATCTTTTATATTTTATATTTTTGCTCTTCTTCTCCTTTTTACTCTTCTACTCTTACTTTAACTCTTATGGCATTCAGTGTGGACGGCAAAGTAAGATTGTCATTGTACAGGGAAACCTGTTTCTGTACTGTACACATGATAATAAACGCTTTGAACTTTGATCTTGAATATGCAAAGTTCAAATGGGGGATCAATAAAACACATCTAATCTAATCTAATCAAAGAGCATAGACTATTAGGAATAATCTAAAAAGATTAATGGGAAAATATTAAAACGTAAATCAGTGATTCTGAGTTTAGGCTGATTAAATTCATTCACATTTTTTTTTATTATTTTCTGTCTTGGGTTGAAAACAATGAAACGCGGCGAGGCTTTTACGCTGAAACTCCGCAGCGGAAGTGCGCCGTTTCCAGCCCAGCTTGACTCCAGCGGCACGAGCTGCTAGAGAGCGGACAGGGAGCCCGCTGCTGCCACCTCAACATGGAGTAGCCAGAGCCCCGGCGATCACTGCGAAGAAGCGGCTCCCGTAGAGAGGAAGACGCGACGGCCTCTGCCTGAAATACCCGCCGAAGCCCCCGCAGATGCCCCCGCAGCGGTTATCTTTCGGAAACGCAAAGAAAAGCTCGGCTTTTATTTGAAAGATGGCGAACGACTCTCCGGCTAAAAGTCTAGTAGACATAGACTTGGCTTCATTGCGGGTGAGTGCTGCCCAGCCGAGCCGATGCTGTTTTTCTTCTTCTTGTTTTTTTATCTCACGTCGCTCGATTAAAAACAACACCGTCCCTCCTGTTCGATCCAGGCGGGGAAGTTTGATCCCGCTCTCCGGCGTCGCTTCTTGCGGGAGCCGGAGTGTTGAAAATGACCGCTGAGCCGTAGCGAGGTGTTGCCAGTGTCTGGTTTTCCTTTGTTCGAGATGCATTTGGCATGTAGGGTAGACCAGGGCGCAACAGCTGGCTCCCTCTGCACAGGGCTGTTCAGAGCAGACACACATTAGCACTGCTGTTTAATCACTCATTCTCCTCTCTTGTCTTTTTTTTTTCTTTTCAGGATCCAGCTGGGATATTTGAATTGGTGGAGGTGGTAGGAAATGGCACCTATGGACAAGTATACAAGGTTGGTTGGAGGCGCAGTGCATGGCCTGTCCTGTTTTCACAGTGATCCGGATAGCAAATGTTTTTTTTTTTATTATTATCAAGTATGGGAGCAAAAGATCTGATAATAAAAAAAGACATGTCCTTCAAATGCTGCAATCAGAACACATCACTGATGATTCAGCTGGAGGAAACACATGGAAATAGAGTTTCTAGTAATGGTAGCTTGTTTTTGGTATCAGTCAGCTGGGTGTTATGGTTAATGTTCATGTGAGATGTGTGTAAAGAGTGAATCAGACAGTCTAGAGTCTGATGCATCACCTGTATTGCATCACCTGCTTTACTGTAAAAGAGGTGCGGAGCGAAGGATGGAGGAAGAATATCTGTCATGAGACTAATCCTGCTGGCTGCACGTCTCTGTCTGCAGCTCATTCTTCCTTTTTTCTTTCTTTCTTTCTTTTAACACAACCAAATTTCATATCCTGTTTAAATCAGGACTTTTCCAGTTCACTGGATGGGAATCCCACTCTCTGGGCCATCTGCTCTTGGTGTCACATTTCTCTGTTGAAAATTAACATTGCGGCTGTTGAAAGACATCGCCAAGGAGGGAGAGGGAGAGAGACGGCGTGTGGAAGTCAAAGATGTGGTCAGTCTGTTTGACGGAGGAGGAGGAGGAGGAGGAGGAAGAGGGGGGGGTGGCGGCCTTGGATTTGGAGAGAGATCCATCCTAGGCTGATGGTGTAATGGGCCTCTTCGTGTTGTTATTGCTGCAGCTAGCTAGTCAGAGGAGGCTCCATTTTGTTGCCTGCTGCTACACCGCTTAATGACATTTAACCACACACACACACATATATATATATATATATACATGTTAAGCAGACGTCTAGTTTGCTAAGCACGAGCACAGGCTGTTAATAGGCTACTAGAAGCGGGCTAGCCAAAAAAAAGCATCAATTTGCTTGTGCACTAAGCAGCAAGTTAAGCTGAGTATTTAATTCTGACAGCCCAGAGTGCTCCAGTGACCTGCATTCAATCCCCCAGTGCAGTGAACTTCCAGGATCTCCCCCGCCTCAACTCACGGAGCGAACCCGTCTGCGTGCATGTGCTCATCTGATCACCCCACCTGAAGTCAGCCCTGAATGGTGCAGAGAGAAGGAGCAGATGATTGTCATTAGGACGTGTGATGCTCGCCTGCTATCTTCCAACCAGATGGTTTTGAGCCGGGCGTATGGGACAGAGAATTACTGCTTCTGCCTCTTTTTGTCCCTTTAATCTCTCCCTCCATTCACAGTCCCATTGCTAATTCTATTTGCGAGTGCTGCTGTGTGGGAATGGAGCACGTACAAGAGAGGGCTGTCAGATTAGCCAGCAGTTGACACAAAGACACAGCCGAAACGGCCTGCACAAGATAAGCCAAACCAGCTATAGCAAAGTCATAGCTCACTGCAGTAGCCTCCTTTCCGTCAGCAGTCGATCAGAGCATTGACTGTCATGTTAACCAGTTGAATGAGCATGTGGCCCGTGAGCATGTGCATTGGGAGAGTGCTGCTGGTGGTGGTGGTGGGTGAGGGGAGGGAGGGGGGTGGTGGTGGCTGCAACTAGTAGAAGAGCAGCTGTCCAGTTCCAGACAGAACCTGCCCACCGCTCTCACAAAGCTGAGTTTGTCTCCTCACTCTTTGGGTCTCTCAGTCCTTCAGTCGGTTAGATCCACAGAAAGGAGGAGTTTGTCTGCAGGGTTTCAAGCGCCCAACCGACTGAATAATCACAACAGGCCCCCCAACTGAAAACGGGGTGGAGTTTCTTCTCCCTCTGAGGCCTTTTCTGCTTTGTCAAGCACTTGGTCACAGATTGCAGGGCCCTTTTAGATAACACAATGTGACCAAGCTTCTTTACTCTTTGATTTGTGGTGACTTTTGATTCCTTTGAGACATTTTTCCTCAGCTTTTTGCTCATTTAAGGCAGACTATGGGGAGCAGAATGCCTAATCTCGATGAACATAGAATTTAAAGTTAGTTTTCGCTACAAGTGTTGAGTGTATTAGTGCAGTTTTTGCATGTATTTTCTTGCTTTATCTTTCAGAAAGTCCTCACTGTGAGAATACAGAGAATATTTGCTTTGCGAGCGTTTTGCTGACTGATACTCGGGGTAGTTTTGGTGCATGGCTGCCTGTTTGAAAAGGATTTTAAAAACAGTACACAGAGGTAGTGTAATGGTAGATTTCCCTGCCTCTCACATCTGTCAAGCACCAGAAGGTTTTGAATGTCTGGTCAGATTTGTAGTCCTTTGAACACAATCTTTTCACTGGTTCTTGAAGTTCTGCTTGTTTCTATACATCTAACACTCCAAAAACATTGATTCCTCTACAACACATGGCTGTAGACCCGTCACTGCTGGTCTAGGATCAGATCCTAAAAAAAACAAAAAACTATCCACGTATCTCTGCTGTGTTGCCCTACACGGAGAAAATTAAAGAACCAAGCTGTTCCGTAAGACCTGAAATGCCATGTCATGGTTCTTGTGGCCACGCTGTGCTGCTGGCTCTTAAGTCGTACTTTCTGCCAAGAGGGCAGCCATTGCCCCTGGAGATTTGCCAGATTATATTCAACTTCTGAAAATGCAGCAGGGCAGGTTTTTGACGGACAGCCATAATGAAAATTACGTTATAGCCAAAAAGCTCTCTTCTAAATCACTTCATTTTGCTTTGGCCGGCTGGCTGAGTGGAGCGGAAGCCTGGATCTATATAAACACTGAACATACTTGTGTACAATATTATCACCATAAGTGATTAATTGCATTGAATAGCACTGCAGTCATATGCTTGTGCTTGAAACTAGGCCTCAGAGACAGTTCACTGCAGCCTGTATCAGTGAGTATTTAGGGTTTTTTTGTCACCAGTAAAACGATGTTGCAGGGTGAACTTAATCCCATTCTCTGGATGCATTACGTTAGCCTATATATGTTCAGCACACACAGCTGGTCTCAAGTTAGTTATTTTAAAATAATGCGTTTCATCCGAGCACAAAGAGATCGTCTCTGCGTTGCTCTCCTCGTTTCACTCTTTATCATTTGGCACTGAACCAGCTGGCTCGGTAAACTATCTCAGGTGGCTCACTCTGGATATAGGAATTTAAGAAAAGGGCATAACGATAACATAGGGAAAGACATGATTCCGCAAATTGTGCGTGGTATGCAGGGAAGATTCCCTCTGCTCTACACAATGGCCATATATAGTCAGGCCTGAGGCACCGGAGCCCCTGCTGACCTGCCTCCCTGCTTGCTATGCATCCACAGGGTGTGCCAAGACTGTGCCCACCACTATTTTCATACCGTCATTTCCCTATTCCATGTGCATGCGGGGGTGTTTATCCACTGGTTAAAATATAGGGTGAATTGACAGGTGGTCTATTTGGTGCAATGCCAGTACTCACTGATATAAGGCTTAAGCAAGAAGATGATTTATTTTTTAACATGAAAACGCACTAAACGCATAACAGGCTTTTCATGCAGGCTTACGTGACTTCCAGTGACATCATCTGCTAAATATGCCTCCGGCGTGCAAATTCAAGAGCATCTTCGGCTTTATATTGGAAGCTCGGCAGCTCCTCTTTTCCCAGCAATGTCCTCCATCTCCTTCCTTTGTTTTCTCCTTCACCCTTAGGGGCAGCCTCGCCCCTGCCCCGAGGACAAGAAGCTCTGTCATCAGGGGGCCAGCAATGCCTGACGGGCACAAGGGTGGAAACTGCTGCTGAGGAGGGAGCAGAGCGTCTCGTGCAATCTGTTAAATGCCTACCAGTGCCATATGGTGCCGGGCGAGACTGGCGCTTACCTCAGGGCAGTGGTTATTGGCGATCAAAGCGGCAAGGCGCTTTGAATGTTTAGTCAAAAATGAAGAATGGGAGAGTTGTGGGTTTTTGTATTTGTTTGCAGACACGATGCAGTCTACAAACAAGATAAGATGCCCCAGGTTGCACTTCAAATCAGCGATGCCTTGTTGGTACCTCCATAGAGGGGGGTGGGAGATGCTGTCTGACTTCTAATCCTCACCGACCCCTGCGCTACCTGCAGCAAGGCCAGTCCTAGTAGTTTGATGTGTAGCTTAACTGATACTAGATTATTATCATCAGTGTTGCTCTTAAGAATCCGGTATTGGTCACTAGCAATATGTAATGTTTTTATACGGTTAAAGGCAGTGAGCTGGGAAAATATTTAATCTACATTCACCACCTCGTTAAAAATATGAACGGAGATAGTGAAAATGTAAAAACAACTGTGGATTAGATGCCGTTGCTCGACCTTGTGCCTGCCTGATTGCCTAATGAAAGGGCTCATTGGTAAAGGTCCTGGGAGCCTTGGTGCTGATTGGCTGTGTAGCTTTTAGGTCACAGTCAGGGGGAGTTGACTGGGGCACAGTTTCATACCGTGCCACAGCCACTCTCTCTTTCTTCCACTGTGTTATCACAGGGACAAGCAAGTACATTCATTGAAGCTCTTTTTGAATAGCAGAAAGGCATGTGTGAAACATTTCAAATTAAAACAGTTAAAAAAAAAAAAAACACACTCTGCATCCTCCCCAGCTGACACAGTGTGCATCTCTTTTGTCCCCATCTCCCCCACAGTGACCCGCTCTCTAATGGGTGTCACAAGACCCGCTACGTCCCCTGACTGGCCACGCTGCCTGAACAAAACTCCCTGTGTCCGTCTGTCCGTGTCCCTGTGTGTGTGTGTGTGTGTTCGTCCCACTGTCTGTGTAGCTCATTGAGCAACCTCATTACCCGAGTGGTGTTGAGATGAGACACAAAGGCGCTGGCAGACGAGACAGTCTCTTGCTTGTCTTTCTTCAGTGCCTCTACTTGACAGCTCTTTTCTCGTCAAGATCGTGTTTCCGTAAGAAATTCCTTGTTTTAATGTGCTAATGTGTTGGGACAAATGGAGCCTCTCGTTTAATGGGAACACCTCAGTCCAAATCAGAAACAGGATTTTCTCACGTCTTTTTAAGACCTGACAACCGGTCATCCTCAAGTTATTTTAATGACATCATATCAAGTATTTTCTCATATTGAGACCCTACTAGCCACTTTTCTTGCTTTTAAAATTTTGCAAGTAACATAAAGTAGCAAGTGAGGCCATAATTTATAATCCACAGCATTTTGTTGCTTTTTAACTTTTCCACGCTTCAAGAGAAATACTTTAAATTCCTGTATAGGCGCTTTGATCCCGTACAGCAGCCAACTACTGCACTGGGATCAATAGACGTACAGTCACGTCATTGGCCTCCTGTTTGAGACTCAAACGAGAGACTCTGATTCAGCTTTCTGGCCATGCTTGCTCATTCCACTCACACACTCTGTTGGTTTCATTGCGTTGTCATCTCTCTCTTTTCCCGGCCTCTCTCCTCATCCCTCCAGCCACTTTCTGTCTTTTATTCTCCATCCAGTCTCATCACCATTTGCTCTTTTGTCTATGCCACTTCCATCCTTACTTGTCTTGGGAGTGCTGGAAAGGGGCCACCAGGGCCAAGGCTGTGTGTGTGTGTGTGTGTGTGTGTGTGAGAATTGGGTCAGTGTGCTGGTATGCAGCAGCATTATACAGAGGCAGGGGTAAGACATCCAGTCCTGGATGTCATGTGCTGCTGCTTACTGCTGATTGATCATTTCTTTCCCCAGCATTCATCTGCTGTGTGTTGTGGACGGCAATGTACATAAGCAAGTATAGAAATCTGCTTGTGTCGCTGCATCTGCTGCCCAAGGTAGCTGGAGGTTGTGACCTGCCTCTTTATCACCTTCCATCCACCCGCCCACTCACGCTGCCAGTTCAAATGTCACCTTAGATCTTCACGTGACCCTCTGCGGGGGTCATCCATCCCTCATTACCACAGCTGTACCACCACACACACACTCTCTCACCAGTGACCTTTTGAAGAGCCGAACCACGGCACCCAGCAGTCCTCTCCCTCCCTCGCTGTGTCAAGTAATAATATGAAACCAAGTTTGTTTTGCACCTACACAGCTAGTTAGAAAGCGTGTCGCTCAGTTTCAGCTCTCTGTTGTGTGTGCTGTTGGTGAACAACAGTAGGTTGACCTGGTTAGAAAGCCAGCCGGCACTGACATAGTTAAGTATGATTGATCTTGCATTAATGTGAACGGTGTACAGAGGGAGAGGCTCTTTGTGTTGCAAACCAGGACGCAGTGGATACGAGCATTGTGGAGAAGTGTGTGGGAAGCAGTACTCCCCCTTTGTCCACACCGACTCTGTGGGCAGACCACTAACGATACTGCTGAACGTTACTGCTCCCTCCTGTTAAGTGAAAATCCACCCAAAAACACAAACATGTAGAGTAAAAGTGAAACATGGTGACAGCACCTGAAGTTTATTTTCTTTAACTGGCACTTGGGGCACAGTTTCTAGTTTACACATGCTCATGAAATAATGCTTGTTTAACAGGAAAGTTCAAATTCTATAAACCCCCAGTGTCAGCGCTGAGTTTAATAGAGCAGCCTGTTAGCTTATTGAGGTTCTAGCACTGGCTGAGTTTTTCTCCACAGCATTCTTAATGGAGACCTCATAGAATAGTGTATTTTGTTTTTAGGGTAGATTTTAACTTAATGTCTCTGGCTCTAAAGGCAATAAGTCAGTCAGTGGTTTAGTGCTGAGCTGGAGAGAATCCAGCAGAACATCTGGCCGTGGTTAAGAGAAGCTGCGATGGGAGGAGATGGAGGCCAGGGAGGGCTGAGTGATATCTCAGTGCCTCAGATAACCCCTCCACGGCCACGCCTAGCTAGCTGCTTCGAGGGGCCCTGTAGGGCCCAGCTGCAGCCCTCCTGTGATCAACCCATGCCTCTTTCAAGGGTCTGTGTAACAGGGGCCCAACCACAGGAGAAGAGCTGCGACGAGTCCATCATCAATTAGTTGGTCGTGCTTATTGTTTGCTTTTTCCTGCCTCTCAAAATGTGATGATTTACTGCAGTTCTGTTTAGTATCCTTGTAAACTGAAAATACTTTTGGACATTTCAATTCTGACTATAAATTGTCAGAACATAGTGAGTGAATCAGTAATGAAATAAATCACTAATTGCAGCTCTATATAGGACAGCAGGCAGTAAAAGTAGAGAGCAGAAGATGTAGTCATGTTGTTCTGATCGTGCTCTGATGGGATGACGAAAGCACTACTGTACTACTGCTGAGATTGTATTGGAATTAAGAAATAAGGGTCCTAACAATGCTCCCTCTTCACGGCACCAGATGCCAAATGATTTGAATTATGAAACCTCTTTGACCCTCTTTAACCCCAGTGTATTGCGAGAGTTAAGGCATTTGTTCAGTCTGGTTGTCACGGATAAATTCCTGGTCAGTCATTGTTCATGCCCTATGATTATGCTAGACAAAGCACGTTTTGCCATAATTCAAAAGTGTATTAAATAATCAACATAAAAAAGACTTGGTCAGGACTTGAAGCACACAAAATATGAATTTTTCACACTAAAATGCCAAACATCACCTAGTTTCAGCCTCGATGTCGGACAAAACAAGAAGTTTAAAGGTCTCCACTTCTTGACGTAGTGAGGAACATATGACTAATCTGTTCACTGTGGAAATATCTTGCAAATTAATGGAAAATGAAAATACTATAAATCACTTATAGCCCTTATCCACCATCATAGTATTGCTTAATTTACAGCTATGTTGAGAATATGTGGCTGAGAAACGTACTGAATCAGATGATAGTTTTGGCGCTCTCAGTGCCTTTGTTTGCCAGTCCATCCTAGAGTAACCTTGTTAATAGATTTGTTAGATTGAGAAGACTTGGTAGCATCAATCAATTTACCAAAAACATATGTTATGTTGACATAATTTGTAGTTTTCTATTGCAGTTTATTGCTAATCCCAAACTAAGTGTTTTCTTCAGTAGGACAATGAATGGATGAGGGGATAAAAACATGCTAAGAAACTCCAGGCACTCATCTCATCACTCAAGTGTTAATGTTGTGTAACCCAGTTGTTTTGTGGCATCAAAATTCAATAACCTTGTGGTCAAGATAACCCTATCTCCACCCAGAAGCTGTGAGACATTTGGGTTTATGTGACCGTAAACTCTTCAGGCTCACAGAGAAGGAATCGTGTGCAAAACCACTTTGGACAGTCATGTCCTCACCTCCCGCTATCTGTTTCAAACCGCAAATCTGTTAATCATCAATGAACCCAGTGTAAACAGACATTTGTGTTAGGCTGTCTCAGGTTTACACACATTTATCTAGGAACCGTCAACTATCAAACTGTAAGAATTAACAGCTCCAGTTTATTAGCAGCCAAAAAGAGAGATTAATGGCACTGTTAGTAAGTTAGCTGTATCCCACAAATATCTGGACGACCTCTCTGTGACTATATCCTTGGATCAAAACAAGCTTTGTCTCAAGAAAGCATTTATTTCTGAGTGAGCGGTAGCGCCAGAAGAAGAGGGTTGCTGGAGAGCAGTCTTGATTGTTCAATGCCCAACTTTTTTTAAGACAAAGAAAGACCAGTCATCCAATATTTACTTCTATATTCCACATCTGCAGGTGCAGTGTTCACACCTGGTGCTGGGTGTAGGCTAGAGGGCTTTAAACAGCGTGCACTCCTGTCCTAAGAGAAAACAGAAAAGGTGGTGGTAATGAGTCAGTGTTGACTCTCTGTTTAGCGTTTGTAGTTACAAAATGGTGATTCACATTATGCTCACCATATCCTACAATCCTCTCTCACAAATTAGACACTAGTCACACAGAAAGCACATGTGCTTCGTGGGACCATGAACAGAAAATAAAGTCAACAAACTAAGTTTATCTTAAGTTTGCTAAAAGCATAGCAGCAGCAGCTGTGGCTCAGAGGAAGAGCGTGTCATCCACCAATCAGAAGATTGATTTGATCCCTGGCTCCTCCATTCCGCATTTTGATTTTTGTGTTCTTGGGCAGGACACTGCATTCAGCCTCTGGAGCGACGTGAGTCTGAGCTACAGCTGCTGCTCTGCTGTTGGCAAACCGAAGATGGATAGATGCTGCAGTCAGTTATTTTGCTGACTTTGGTGTGTGTGTGTGTGTGTGTGTGTGTGTGCTGCAGATTGGCAACCTGCCATCAGTGTATGGTATGTGAAAGGGTGAATGTAGCGTTAAAGCACTTTGAGTGGTCGGAAAGAGCAGAAAGGCGCCGTACAAGTGCAGTCCATTTACCAATTAACATTATCATATCAGAGCAAGGACAAAAAGGCAAAACCCCTCAGTATATAGATATTAGCAAAGACATGTTTAGTTTTTAAGAGCTTATATTTTCATTTGTCTTGCTTTAAACATTTAATTATCAAAGTGGTTTCAGATCAGTTGAACTAACTGACTAACTGATCTATTGATTAATTGTTTCAGCCTAATGATATATGTATAGTTATCGGAAAATTCTAACAGTCCAAGTGCCCTTTGGGGCGAGGCTGACCCCCGAGCTCCTCTTGGTAACACCTGTGATCATTCAACCCAGCAGAGCAGGCTGCATCAGCGCTAGCAGCTAGTACGCGGGGAGCCGACAGCCATAATGTCAGCATCAGTGTTGTTTTTGTAGTGGCGACCCCTGGGATCAAAGTGGAGAGGATTAAAGGCATTGTAAAGTGTCCCTCTCATCCCCCTCTCCTGCCCAGTGAAAAGAGAGGGCCCCTAAGCCTGCATGGCTTTTATTGTTATAATCCATACAGTTTCAATTGACTATGGAATGCACTGGCTAAGATGATGTTGGTGTTGGAGTGGCGTTCATGTGTCTGTCTGAGTCGGTGTGACTCTGCATTTGCATGTGTCTTTGCTGTGCAGCCGCACACGTAGTTAGTTATTTTGTACAGTGTATTGATATTTGCGGCCCCGATACAGTTGCTGCACTGACCGGCAGAGACACAGCAGCAGTGTGTTCCTAAAGAGTCAGAAGGGGAATACCCATACCCAGTCGGGTCAGCTCCTAAAAATGTTCCATGTTTTATCTCCTCATGGGGTTGGGGGTGGGAGGATGGGGTTGTATAGAGGCCTCTATTTCGGTCCTTTGTTTATGTAAGGAGTGGCAGTATGGTGTTAGGAGAGCAGAGAAGTCTGGGAATGTTGGGACTATATAGCCTGGGAGTAAAATGCTCATCAGTGGTATGTACTGTATATAGTAGGTTTCCTTACACTGTGGGCTCAGACTGACATTATGATCTTTGATGATGGGAACAATTAAACAATTGTTGGTTGTCTGCCATGTGAAATGTAAGCTGGCAATAGTTAAATTAATCAGCGTTTTATTTTGTATTCACTTGCCTGACCAAGACTAATTATAGCAATGTGTTTAAGTTCTGAAGATCTGTAAGTCACACATGCACACACTTCCGTAGGTCATTAATCATCACGCAGTCGACGGCTGATAAGCGTACAATGAGTTCGCCAAGCGGAGTGTGGATGCTCACCCCTGTTTTGTCTCTTCACAGGGACGACATGTCAAGACCGGACAGCTGGCTGCCATCAAAGTCATGGACGTCACAGAGGTAAGGCTGAGCAACGTATTGTTTCAGTTTCACAGTGCGAGCATGAGCAGTAGTCCTGATGCAAGGATGTAACAAAGAAAATCAGGCTAAATAAATTCAGCCTGATTTTAATCACATCTAGTCAGAGGTCTCACATGCACACCTATGTGTGTTGTGTTATTGCTGTCTTTGCAGAGATTTACAGATTTGTCATGTCAGGTGTGTGTGTGAGCTTTTTGTCACAACTTGAAAACGTTAAATGCTCCAGAGGAACGTTTTTTTCCCCACATTATATTACAAATTATTGTTTGTGTACTGGAAAAGGTTAAGCATATCAGCTGTACTCAAACATGGAAATTAGATGTTATTTGGGAACACTAGGCTGTGTTCGAGTCTTTGCCGTTATTGTCTGGTTAATATTAAAATCAGTAGACAATCTATTGGATCTGATGATTAAATGTTTCTGAGGTTACCGAGGAGAAAATGCCACGCTCTGTAATGAGTCCTCCCCCCACCATAATAAACAGCAGGGGAAGGGTAGAGGCAACAGGATGCTTATTGAGTGAAGTGCGTCATTTGGCGGCCAGCAGGCTGCCCTCAGCTGTGGGAGGTCCTGTCTGCAGATGAGGGAACGCACACAACCACACATGCACATACGCAGAAACACAAAGCAGAAGGTTTCAGAGTAGCAGGGAAGGCCAGCAGGGCCAACCACCCACACGGCCGTGATAATGATGGAGGAATATGGGTGTAACTGTACACACGCGCGCACACGCACCAATAACAGGCTTCACTGGTGAATGGGTTGCACTTACTGCCTGGAGTTCCTCATCATCCCCGAGGGAGCAAAGTCTTAAGTCATTGGCTAAATTTTACCCATGCGTTACGACCCTCATAAGGACACATTTACCACTATTGAGCGCTAGCTATTGAAAAGTACAGTGAAAATGTGATCAAGGTATCCCTGAAAGAGGCTACTGACGCAGCAGCAGACAGCCTGTTTGCCCCGACTTGCTTGCTGCCACTCCTTACATAAGCTTATGTGACTGGTGACACACTTGCCTACTTTGTTACCACGTGTAACTGGTATAGAGAACATTTCTCAACCATTTCCTGCGAAGGTGTGCCTTCTAGCCATGAAGTGGCTTCTGTTGAATGGAAATCGTTTGTCACGCAAGGCAGGTGCCTACTGACACGAGACCGGTTCCTGAAAATTTGTGCTGCAGTTGCAGTACTTGGCACTGTCCATAACACTGACTGATATGGGGTGTGTGCCATGAACACTAGCTTGTGCTGCAGTAAATTTCCAAGACAGCTATCATAAGTCAGACTTTTATTACCTGCACACTGTTGAATGATTCATCATCTATTGCCTTCATCATTAAACTAATGAAGCTTACTTAGTGGCAGGCCTCCCTCACTGATTTTTAAGTCGGTGTGACTGTAATTTGAGGGCATCAGTTGCTTATGGATAATGACGCAGTTTAATGTGATGTGACTGCACTTTTGTCTTAGTATACACTGTGATCCTTTTAATTTTAGCAACTGTGATTTGAATTTTTCACTATTTTGTCACCTTTTATCGCCCAATGATTAATCAATTAATTCAGAAAATATCTGGCAGAAACCTCACGTGTGGCCAACCCACTAAGGTGTTGGACTAAACTTGACTTTGTATCTTCATCACACTCAAATTGTTGTCGTCATCGACTAACTGCTACCGGATCATCGTCTGTATGGTTTAGTGAAAGCCATGCTGCACTCCTTCCTCCATCCACAGGCACGCTGGCCTGTCCAGTATCACTCTGACCCACATACTCAAATCCAGAATCTCCTTCACTCCTCTTCTGTGCCATCATACACTCCTCTCAAGCTAAAACGGATTCCTTTTTCTATGTTGTCTGTATTTTCTTACATATTTCCAGTCCTCTGGTATGACAGGAGTTAGACGTGACTCTTGCGTAGCTACATTTAAGCATCATATTGGCTTCGTTTTAAATTGTGGTTTTGTCGTAACCCAAAATGTATTGCGTAGTTTTCAACAGCTGCCTTATTATGTGGTGGGTGTAAAATTTTGAAAACAGTTTTTCCCCCAAATGATAGACCCTAATTTCTAAAGAAACCACCATTTAAAATGTGTATTTTATATAGTATTCATACTTTGTATCTTTAAACACTGTCTCTCTCTCTCTTCTGTCTGTGTGTCTCTCTCTCTGTCTAACACACATCACCATATGATTGTGTCAGTCTTTCCCCTCACCTCACCACCTGACTTGTGGCGGCGAGGCTTTCACTGTCATGAGTGTGATAATCCAACAGCTGCACAGCAGAGAGAGACGAGTGGGGGGACAGGGGGGTAGATGGGGGGAGGGGGAGCACACAACAGAAAGGCTTACGTCAACTCAAACGAGTCATGCAGCAGCAGTATGGCTGCCTGCATAGACGGCCAACTGCCATTTTGCTACAGCACTGCACACTTAGCGTCACATTTTGGTGCTGTGGAGCCTGCTGATAACTGAAATAAGATCCCGGTTAATGTATGTAAAGATGCACTATAAGCCCCACACATTGTATTTTGCAGTGACCGTGCTGTACAGCCACCCCCACCTCTTGTTTCTGTCCCCCTCCTCCCACTGTACTTTCTATAAGAGAGGCCATGTAACCATAAAGCAAAGCTCTCGCGGCATACTGATTCCCTGCATGTGTTCAATTAGTTTGTCACTGTTAATCACTGTCAAGTTGCAATCGGGTGCAAGCAGGGAGTTAGAAATGCAGCTAGCTGTGACCTTTCTTCTCATGATGTGATACTGGACAGGTTTGCTTCTGTTACTTGCACTGAAGGCCATTTCCAACAGAGACTAAACATTGCATCAGAGCAACATCTGGCAGTTGATTTAACTATTTTTAAACTCTGCACTGATTTCCCTGTTGCATTCTTTATTGTAAGGGCCTATCTGATTCCCTGCATTTCATTTTGAAAAGCCTGCGGATTTATCACTTCTACATTAAGTGACCCTACAACAAGTATGCATGATATTTACTGTGTTTTGAGAGGGCAGGATTCACACCTCAGGATGATGTCAGCCTCAGACTAATGCATATTTGTGTGGGATTTGCCATCGATCTAATGTATATCTAGTGTTTTTTTTGTGCAAGGGATTACCGATTATGACTAGTGTACACATAAATTCACAATGAGACTCGCTCATGCATCATTAATCCGTAAACAAAGGAATCATTTGCCCGCAGACGGACGACTCATACTGCATTGTTATATAGCTGAGTCCTAGAAGCACAATGAGTAAGGCCTGGGCAGGCTGAAATAAAACCATCCTAGGGCGTTGTCACGTTGCTCGACCCTTTCTACGACCCCCATGTATGGACGTGAATTGATTTGGATCTGAAGTGAAATGACATTCAACTCCAAATGATGATTAAAAGCTGATGCGGGCACAGTGTTTATTGTAAGAATTGTCAGTGGAAGGATCAACACCCTTGTCGTTTTATACCTAACGTGTGTTTGTGTGTGTTTGTGTGTCTAGGATGAAGAGGAAGAAATTAAACTGGAGATTAATATGCTGAAGAAGTATTCCCATCACCGAAACATAGCCACCTACTACGGTGCTTTCATTAAGAAGAGTCCCCCGGGACACGATGACCAGCTATGGGTACGTCTTTTTTTGCTAACCCCACTAATCAGTTTCTTTTTCCATTTTTTTGGTCAAATAGTACTGGACAATCTTGTGGTGATTCATATTTTGTACTTGCTTTTTAGTTGGTGATGGAGTTCTGCGGAGCTGGCTCAATCACAGACCTGGTGAAGAACACCAAGGGAAATCAGCTGAAGGAAGACTGGATTGCCTACATCTCCAGAGAGATCCTCAGAGTGAGCTCCTCTCCTCTCCTCTCCTCTCCTCTCCTCTCCTCGTCTCGTCTCGTCTCCTCACTCATGCCCCATGTCTCTCTCTCCTCCTCAGGGTCTGGCCCACCTACACGCCCACCATGTCATCCACCGGGACATCAAGGGCCAGAACGTTCTGTTAACTGAGAACGCTGAAGTCAAACTAGGTGAGTACACACACAGGTTATCATATTGTGGGTGTCTTTGTCTACTACGTAGAAAGGCAATTATGTACACAAAACATAGAAGGTCTATTGCTGAAAAGATGTCGACCATAAATGGCAGCAAAAATGAGGTTTAATTCCATGAAAAATCTTACGGATGCCAACTATAAACATGAATTGTTGGCATAGCAATTAAGTGCTTCAGCTGTGGCTTATCAAGTGTAAAAATAACAGTGATGACAGTGATTAAAGCCCCCAGTGTGGAATGTACAACACCTTTGACTGTGCTCCCTCTAATGACTCCCTGTAGTTGACTTTGGCGTGAGTGCCCAGCTGGATCGGACCGTGGGGAGGAGGAACACTTTCATTGGGACCCCGTATTGGATGGCCCCCGAGGTCATTGCTTGTGACGAAAACCCAGACGCTACATACGACTACAGAGTAAGAGTCTCTGCAGAAGCCTCACTCAGAATGAACTAACATTACGTACCTCTGGGAAACAGGTGTATTGTACCTGTGAACACCTTGATTTGTCTGAGCATGTTTTGGTTAATGGGCGTCATCTTTTCCTGCAGAGTGATCTGTGGTCTTGTGGTATCACAGCTATTGAAATGGCTGAAGGGGCACCACGTGAGTACCTTTTTTTTTCTTTTCTTTTTTTTAAAAATGTGAGCATTTTTCTGTTTGTTCAGGCTCTTAAATTGTTATTATTATTGATTTTTGTGTGTGTGGATCTTCTTCCAGCACTTTGTGACATGCACCCAATGCGTGCACTCTTCCTCATTCCAAGAAACCCACCTCCAAGGCTCAAATCTAAAAAATGGTGAGTACCACCCAGAAAGGATGTTCTTTCTGCATGTGTGGGTATTTCTATTGTTTCCTTCCTCTTTTCACCCTAATAAAACCACAGGACAGAGGTTTTTTAAGGACCTTTTTATGTATAGATCTCCCTCTTGGCCTCTTTATGTGTGCTCTTGTGCATTTTGATTTTATCTGTGGGTCTGACATCAGATGAGGTAACTACAGAGGCTTGAATCCAGAGCTTGGCCTTTCTTCTGTGCTGTGCTGCTGAGCTGAACATCTGTGGTACACCTGCTCTGGCAGGCTCGGCCTCTCACTGCAGCGCCGCTCTGGACGCACTGCAGGAAAAACTATAGGCTCTGACTGTTTTTTCTATTAGCTGGAACTGGAGCTGAGAGGAATCTGTTCTTAACAGAAGCTGTGATATGAACCCGCTTCAACACTACTGTAGATCCTATCTAGATAATAGATTATTTTATAAATTATTACTTAACACTACTTAACTGGAAGCAAGCAGCACTCCCTGTCATGGAGAGAAGAGATAACACGTCTTAAATTCTTATTAAAAAGTTCTACAAAATATGGTGCCTTTAATAAATTGCTTCCACCAGACTGGAAACTGAAATATTAACAAACATAGTTAAAAGTATAATAAAAACACTGTTAAAAAAAATAATGATGGATTGTTTACCTGCTAAGTTTTGAGTAGTTTAATTGAACGTGAAATGAGCCCACATCTTAGCGGCAGCAGGTGCAGTGGTGATGATAATTTCATTGTACTGCGTCCCATATTTCAGAGTTTTCATGGTATATAAGTGATGAAAGGTTCAATGCTGCCTGTCCACACTTATAAACCTCAATTTGCACGGAGAAACCAGAGGCTGTTGTTATTCTGTGGAGTGTTTTCGGAGGCATGAAGGGAGGGAGTGTTGTTAGGACTGTTGGGTAATTTGGAATCAGAGCTTGTTTGCAGAAATGTCCGTCTTATTTAGCATCCTTGGTTGTGCTCCATCTTTTTGCGGCTGAAATATTTGTCTGGCACCCACTGTCTCTTTATATGTGTCAACCTCCCCGCCTTGCATTGTTCCTCTCTGTTGACTCTTCTACCCTACTCTTCCTCTGCAATCCCCTCAGGTCCAAAAAGTTTTTTAGTTTCATCGAGGGCTGTCTAGTTAAGAACTACACGCAGCGCCCCCCGACAGAGCAGCTGCTGAAGCACCCCTTCATCCGAGACCAGCCCAACGAGAGGCAAGTCCGCATTCAGCTCAAAGACCACATTGACCGAACCAAGAAGAAGAGGGGAGAGAAGGGTGAGTCTGGCTGTCTGTGTCTTCACTTTCCAGCTAGTTTGTTTGCTGTTTTACTGTCACAGAACACCTGGGAAGGTTTACTTTGTGTAATAGATAATCTCATGTGTGTTTACAGCTGTGGTGAGTTCTGGTGCTAACTTGTTATTGGTTTCTTGTACAGATGAGACAGAATACGAGTACAGTGGCAGTGAGGAGGAAGAGGAGGATCCCCCAGAGCAGGAGGGAGAGCCCAGGTATGGTTTAGTAGTGACAGTACTTCTTAAAAACAGGTGTACCTATTAGTTAGTAGGGGTAACAAACTAAACCCAGCGACTCTCTCCTAACCTTTATGTTCCATTTCCTCCCTTCTTCCAGCTCCATTGTCAATGTGCCAGGTGAGTCAACCCTGCGCCGCGACTTTATCCGCCTGCAGCAGGAGAACAAGGAGCGTTCAGAGGCGCTCCGTCGCCAGCAGCTTCTCCAGGAGCAGCAGCTCCGGGAGCAGGAGGAGTACAAGCGCCAACTACTGGCCGAGAGGCAGAAACGTATCGAGCAACAGAAGGAGCAGAGGCGGCGCCTGGAAGAGGTAGGATCATCTCTTTTTTTTTTTTTCCTCAAAAGACGAGACTGAGCAGACTGCACTTGTTGTTGAGAAATGTTGACATCTCTTTGTCGTCTGCCCCCACAGCAACAGCGACGTGATCGGGAGATGAGGAGGCAACAGGAGCGAGAGCAGCGTCGCCGTGAGCAAGAGGAGAAGAGGCGTGTTGAAGAGATGGATCGCAGACGTAAAGAAGAAGAGGAGCGCCGGCGGGCCGAGGACGAGAAGAGGAGGAACGATCGTGAACAGGTCAGTTTCTGTCCGCTCACACCAGGACGTGGTGAAAGAGATCATTCCTGTCAGTGAGTTCCAAAATGCAGACAATACAAGCTGCGGCTGTGCTAAAGCTACAAAACTAATAATTCAAAGGAGGTGCAGTTCTCACACAGACGACGAGGATGTCGAGCTGCACATCCGCTCCTGATTTTCTCTCTTTGGATGCCCACTAACATCCTGCTTTGGCTGCTTTGCTTTGCTTTGACTGACAGGAGTACATCAGACGTCAGCTGGAGGAGGAGCAGAGGCACCTGGAGATGCTGCAGGAGCAGCTGCTCCGTGAACAGGCCATGCTGCTGGTCAGTCACACAAATGCACCACACGTGACTCCAGAATATTATTATAACAGCTGCCAGTTATAGTTAAGCTAACAGTAGTCTTTCATACTTACATAAATTTAAACTAACATCATTTACATCATCCGTTTTGATCACATTTCACCTTATATTTGTAAAGTGAACCACATCAGTAACTTGCCTAATGATTGAAACTTCAAACTCTTTTTGGATTTTTATATTGTATTATAGTCTGTACCATGTATTAACCTTGTGATACAGATTAAAAATGTATGTTCTTGCATAACAAACTACACAGCACAAGTTAGCGCCGAGTCAAAATACAGATACAATAAAAAAATGTCATATCATACTGTGTGTGTGAAACAGCCGAATGCAGTGACAATTCCTGAAAAAGGTCTATCTGTGTGGATGTGTTTCGGGGAAAGATGGCACTGAGTTTTAGTCAGCCTAAGTTTGTCAGGCCGAGGCAGGCTGCCAGCTCTCCTGTCTCTTCTCACCCCCTTGAATCAACCCCACACTCTGCAATAGGAGTTCAAGTGGCGGGAGCTTGAGGAGCAGCGCAAGGCCGAGCGACTCCATAAGCGCCTGCAGCAGGAGCAGGCCTACCTGCTGTCGCTCCAGCACGAATCCAAACAGCAGCCTGGCGACAAGACCAAACTCCTTCCAGACCATAGCAAACCTCCACAGACCTCCACCCTGCCCCCTGACAGAGCCCTCCCCACAGCCCCTCAGGCTCAGGTCCTTGACAGTGCAGCTTTTATAGCAAAAGGCGCTTATGAGTCCTCCAGAGCCCTTCAGACAATCCCCTTGGATAGCGTTAAATCCCAGGCAGCAGTGCCAGAGAAGACTGATGAGACTTGTCCCAGCCAGCTCTCAAACTCCCCCAGCCCCAGCCCCCCTCAGACTGAAACCCCCACTGACTCTGAACCTCCCCAGGCAGAGAATTTGGAGCCGGATAGGCCTGCAGAGCCTGTCAGTCATCCTCCTCAGCCTGTCAGAGAGGTGAACCTCCTCCTTGGCTCTGCCTACGCCGCTGCCTGCTCTTTCCAGTTTCTTCTTGCTTGTCTGCGCACAGCCTCAGTGACCATGATAGCAGAGGTGGCACGAGCAGCGAGTCATTTGGTGTTTATGTTTTGGACGTTATTCCAGAGCAGTAGCTCATTTGTTTCAACGCAGGCCCTGTCAGCCAGATCCTTTGAATGAAACATGCGGGGGGTATGGTGAAGAATGGAAACCCGCAGACTCACCACTACCAGCAACCAGTCTTTTTATGGCCTGAATAAAACCGAGCTGTTCTCCTCCACTCTCTCTTGGCACTCGCTCTCCCTTCCACTGTTGATTGTCTCTTTGACAACTATAACCATTTGGATATTTAAGATTTTCATCCTAATTTCTTCTGCAAGCAGGCGCAGCAAGAGAAAGAGAAATAATTTATTTGTTGGTGTGGGAGAAAGGGCCCCATTTTAATTACCTTTATTTTTTTATGATTTATTTCTTGTTTACATGAGCATCTTTTAGGCTGTTGCTGTTTTTAGGTCCATAATCATTCTCTTTTGATTACTGACCTTAGAGTCCTGTCTCATCAGAGATTTTACTCCTCAGACCAATACCAAATCACAAGTGTCAGGAATTTCTCTTGATCTTGGATGGCCGACCTGTGATTATTCTTCAATATGGCTGCTCTGACTCACTGTGTGTGGATTGGGCCATTGCATGCGTATGGCTGAGGCCCAGACTAACATGCAGGACACCCAAGCAGTGTCTCCTGCCAGCGGAGCTGTTTCGTGTCATTAACAATGATCTTTCCCACCATGTATGAGTCAAATGTGTTTTCAAGGATGTATTTGTTTGAAAGAGTCCCGTCTCCACCTCTGTCTGTTCACACAAACCTGTGTCTGTGCGGCTGCCTCGACTGGGCTTCAAGCATGATTAATGTCATTGTCACCAAATGTCTTTATTGATGATCTTTGCCTGTCATATATGAAAGTTTAAGTGTGACGGACGACTCCTAAGGGACAACAATATTAGGAAAAAACAAGAAAATGGGAACTGTTGGTATTCAGAAAAGAAATCAGCTATTTCCAACTTTAAATCAGTGCCAAAGCCACTGAACAGTAAATGTCCCTGAACATGCTACTGTCAACTCAAAATGTAGAGGTGGTTCCCGTCTTCTTGATTTTCATCTATTTTATTTGTGTCATTGAAATATTTCCCACGATCCTCATTCCATCTTTGTCCCGTATGATTTCCACATCCCAGGCCGATGAGCGGTACCGTAAGAACATTCAGGGCTCCCCTCAGACTGCCCCTCCTCCCAAGCAGCCCCCTCTGCCTCCCCGCTCCTCTGAACCATATTCCAACGGTGGCTCCTCTGAGGCCTCCGCCATGCACCGGCCGATGGAGCCTCAGGTAACTCCTCCCTCCTCCCTCTTTCCTCTTTCTCCTGGCGCTCTCCTCCTCCCTCACTGCTGGAGTTGTGCACTCACATGGTTTTGTCCAACAGCAAAGCAACAGCAGGGTCAGTTTTGGGGCAGTGAAGTGAATATGAAGACTCATCAACTGTGGGACCCAGAATCAAATCTGCCTTCTGTGTGGAAACATGTGGCGGTGTAGCATTTCAGCCAGTAATCTCAGGCCTATTATTTGGTCTTGTTTGTGTACATAAACACACGTGTGAGATGTGCCCCATTCATATTGTATCCCCAGGGGGGTAGCATTAGGTTTTAACCACTATTCCACACCAGGGAAGTGGCTGCAGCTGGGTTTAAATTCTCCATCACTGAACAATCCAAGAAGAGACCCATAAATCATATAAAGATCATGGTATGCCACTAAAATCCTAACTCATGAGTACAACTTAAATAACTTATGGCTTTTTAAAACTCACTAATTACCAAATAATATTTTGTCATTCAAAATCAGTGTGAAAACGACAAGTTGTGGTTTTAGCCTCATATGCACCGACATGAGAGATGAGCTGCTCGCATGTTGATCTATTCCTTCAAGCATTTACATCAATCTGAAGCCCAATGAATCAGAGTGACCACCTCATCGTGTCGTGTTGTGCTTTGTCTGCTGTATGCATGTGTATAAATCTGAGCACATGTATGTGAAAAGCCACACACATCTTCCCTCATGTCTCACTGTGTTGTCTGCTTGTTTCACCCCCCCCCCTCCTTCCTCCTCCTCCTCCTCCTCCTCCCCCTCCTGCTCTTCTCCCTCTTGTCCTTCCCCCTTCCTTCACTCCCCAAAAGGTCCAGTGGTCCCACCTGGCCGCTCTAAAAAGCAGCAACAGCGCCGCCCCCTCTCCTCCTCCTCCTCCTCCTCCTCCTCCTCCTCCGCCCGTGGTGTCTCGCTCCCAGTCCTTCAGCGAGCCCGCCGGCGTGGCCTCTAGCTTTGCACAACTCCACCTGCGTTCCCAGGACCCCCACCATCACCACCACCACCCATCGCCCGCACGCACTGACCCCCAGCCCCAACCTCCCCTCCACCACCCTCAGGCCCATACTAGGGCTGAACATCAGGCCAGCAGCGAGGAGGTACCTCCCAAGGTAAGGAGCTGATGAGGGTCCCCTCCCCCCTTCCTGTCCTGACCTCGTCTTTCCACCCCCTCACTGACTTCTCGTGCCAGTCACCTTTCACTTATCATGCTGCTCAGCCACGCCCTGTCTGTCTGCGTCTGTGTTCACTCTCATGTCATTGAACTCTGATGTGAGCTACATTTAGATGTCACATTAAAGTTAAACTAAGAAACTGTTCTTCTGGACCCACAAATGACTTTAGGAGGTAGAATTTTCAACTTATTCAACAGCCGGCCAACGTGATACCACTGAACAACACATTCCTCTGAACTCAGCCCGTTCTCATTGTTCGGTAGGGGTGCTGATGTCTGCCATCCCTGAGAGGACCATATTTCCCTAAGTCCTCAATCACTGTGGACTAAGAGATACTTCCGCATTGTATTTCACTGATGGGTTTGGATTTGTTCAGATCGTTTACGCTGGCATTCGGTGACACAGTGAACGCTGCTGACGCTGTTAATTTTTCAGTTTGGTAGATATTGATTTTGGAAGATATTAATTTGTTGGTGTCAGTTTAAAGGGAACATCTAGCGCACACATACCTGCCACTGTGTGAGGACCCTTCAATCTGTTTCCTCCAGGTGCCAGTAAGGACAACATCCAGGTCTCCAGTGCTGTCACGCCGTGAGTCCCCTCTGCCGTCACAGCCTAGCAACCAGGGAGGACAGAGAAACGCTGGCAGGTAAGTTAAGAGACATTAGAATCTGAAAGGATTTTTTGTTTGTCCCACTGCAACTGCCTCACAAATTTGAAAACAACATAATTCAAAGTATTACAGCTACATTACTACTGTTGCCAGTGGTGATGCAGGCTGGCAGGATTAAAACCAAAGTGGTTAGGCTGAAAATGTAAAATTGTTATGTGACATTATTCTCTGTGACAGTAATGTGGAGCAGCGCCCGCTGTGGGACCGAGTGGAGAAGCTGCAGCCCCGGCCAGGCAGCGGCAGCTCCTCCGGCTCCTCCAACTCCAGCTCCCAGGCCAGCCCCGGTGACCGCTTCAGGCCACGCTGTGAGTCCCCTGGTACTGGACTCAGCTACGTTTCACTAACTCAGCTAACAGCTCATTAGTGCATTATCATTAATGCTATAATAACACAATTCTTGGATCATTAGTACGCCGTGCTATCTGCTCGAGCTCCAGTACGTGTTCTGCTGTTTATGCACAGGCAATTGAAGATCATTTCAGAGCCAGCTCTCTTTGCCCATTTCTGTTTCCCCTCACTGAGGCTACTTGCTTTTGTTCCCTCAAAGCTTCCTCCAAATCTGAAGGATCGCCTCTCCAGCGGCCCGAAAATGTTCCCAAAAAACAAGATGAAAAGAACCTTGCGCGGCCAACTCGACCAGCTGTAAGTGCACTCCTCCTAAAGAGCTTGTTAAACTTGTTTGAAGCTGAATAGGTGAAAACTGTTTTTTTTCTACTTGTGTTTTTCGCTATTTTCTGCCACTCTCATTATTCAACCACCTGCTGTGTGCAACTTCTCATGAATCCAATGGTTCGTGAATGTTGGGGAACCCCTTAGGGTGATACGGTAAGCCTATTAAATGAGATTACATAATCACACCTATGCTATGCTTGCACCATCGCCCCACTCATTGCATTATATGATAACAGTTTGTGATTTAACTGTTCCTCCTTCTTGAGGATTAAAACAATGATTCTTTTTAGTTCTGCCATTGGCTACTGTCATTTCTGCCTGTGATGTGTGACTGCCTCTTGCTGGCATCTTTCCCCCGTGCCTGCACACTTCTTTCGCACTTTATTGCTTTCTCAGCGACAACACACTCACAGCACTAGCAGGGTTTAACCCTCTGCAGCAACTTCCTGAGCCTGAATTTGAATGCGACCACATTTGAATGCAAACACGCACCTCCTGTTTCCTTGTACTCACCAGAATTGCTCCTAATCTCACCAAGCCTTGTTGCTGGATAAACTGTGGCCCATTTGCTTTGTTGAGCACGTCAGGGAAGTATCCCTCCTCCTTTTCTTGCTCATCCCTGACCTTACAAAACTGCATTATTAAGAGTCTGCAAGGCAGAACAAGTGAAGGTCTGGAGAATACAACACTAATCTAGGAATTAGAAACAAAGAAAACAACTATGATCTGATCACTTGATTTTTCAAACATTGAGCCTAAAACTGTCTGGGATCTTAACTCAGATCTAACAAGGTTTTAAACTCTTTTCTCTGTCCTCTGTTACTTGAGCAAAGTGCCAAGTTGCTCAACTGTAGCGTTTGAAACGCACCGACTTGAGCACAGGTCGCACTGCTGGGCTAAAAATTAGATGCGAAAAAACACCTGAGAGAAAAAAGTAAAGAGGGATGACTTCAAGGCTCCTTTCAGATTGTCTAGAAAAGTTGAGTATATATAAGTATATATAAGTATATATAAAGGGCACATGCTTATAGCACGTGATTGGTGGCCAAATCAATCAATCAATCTTTATTTATATAGCGCCAATTCATAGCAAATGTTATCTCAAGACACTTTTCATAATCAGCAGGTCTAGACCAAACTCTTAGATTAGAATTAAAGAATTCAAAATTAAGGATTCAAGAATCCCCACATGAGCAGCATCAGGCTGATTTGGTTTGGTTGGTGCATAACTATCAGACAATAAGACTTCCTTATTGATCCCTTTAGGATCTGACCGCTCTAGCCAAGGAGCTGCGTGCGGTGGACGATGTGAGGCCTCACCACAAGGTTACCGACTACTCCTCCTCAAGTGAGGAGTCAGGCACCACCGACGAGGAGGACGACGAGGAGGTGGACCAGGAGGCGGGAGAAGAGTCCACCTCAGGAGCGGAGGACTCCAGGGCTGGGTAGGTAGAACTGTGATGGTGTTGTCAGTGTGGTTTCAGTCCCCACTGTTTGTTGCATTCATCTGTCTTAGTAAGAAATGACTTCACATTTCACATTCAAAGTTAAAACCTAAGAGATTGTGAGACTCATCAGTGTTGCATGGCTTTTCTGCATGACTGTTAACACTGGTCTGGTTACGGACATCAGATATTCCCATGGCTTCTACAGGAGGCTGAGTAACGGGGAGACGGAGTCGGCCAAAACTATGCTGGTTGAAGACTCGGAGAGCGACCAGGCCATTACGCCCTCCAAGGATGGCACGCTGGTCATCAGACAGGTAAGAGCAGGAGACGGGAGGTCTCACGGGACTGCCAACGCCTTAGCTTAACACCAAGACAAGTTCTTAAGGCATCATCTGCCTGAATATAGTTGAAAATGCCATTTTCATTTTTTTTTGTGTTGACCCACTCATTCTCCACCGTTTCTTTTTATGTTTGTTTAAAATGTTCAGTCATTGTAGATTTGCTGCTTCACAATTTACATGTACACGACATGCAAAGCAGTGGTGGTGTCCAAAGATTAACTTAAAGAATGTCTCGTGTATGATGTTGGGATGAGAAGGTCCTGTAAATGAGTAAATCATGGTACGAAGCAGCAGACTAGCAGCCAAACATGCATTTCCTCCTTCTCTCCACCTGCTTGCTCGAGCCCAAGTGTGCCTGTTCTTGCTTCCAGAGCACCGTTGACATAAAGCGGTTGGTCAGTCTCTCATCCTCCTCCTCTTCCTTGGCTGGCCCTGGTCACGGCCACGGCCAGCCCCAACCCCCCAGCCAAGGCCTCCCAGAGAAAAATGGCTTTGCCGGCCGCATACACCACCTACCAGACCTTATCCAGCAGAGCCATCACTCCCCCTCCTCTTCCACAACCATCCCTTCCTCCTCCTCCTCCTCCTCCTCCTCCTCCTCCTCTTCCACCTTCCCCTCATCATCTAGCCATGCCAGTCCTGCCATGTCCCCACAGAACCCCTTGGACAAGCTCACTGCCATAGAGGTATGTCACCTTCACATCACAGAGGCAAACAGCCGTGGATGGCCTGTTGTGCAGGATGTGCAGGCTTAGACGTGCAGTAAGAACATTTGGAGCAGTCGCAGTTGTTTGTTTTATCTAGCTCGTGTCCAGGATGGTAAAAAATAATCCTGCTTCAAGACCAGATGAGTTCTGGTGGACTGTCACTCTCATTGCTATCTTCCCCCTGGACGTGAAGCTAGGTAAAATAAATTATTTGCAAATGCTACTCACTTGAAGCAGGACTGGGTAATATTTACCACTGCAGCAAACACACCTCCATGTCTAAGCCTGCACACACCCGCCATCCGGTCCCTGATTGTTTGCCGGAGCCTCCCTGTGCCCTGTCCTGCCCCCTCTGTGTCCTCTTCGCTTCACTCTGGCTCTCCTCTGCCCTCCTCTGGCTTGGCTGACACCTGAGCTGCTGCAACCACCTTCCCCTCCTGCAAACTCACTGCACCGCACCGCACTGTGTCGCTGCTAACACTGGCGCCTCCTGGTGGTAGAACAAGGCATGGAGGGAACTAAGCTGGAGCTTCTTGGGGTGAAATACAATCAGGCATCTCTTAGCAGCACATCCTACTAGAACCACTCTGAGTAGTCTTAGCGGTGTTGGGTGATGGCATGCTGGGTGTGATGGTAGGAGGCAAACAGGATAATTTTTTTTGCTGCAGGTCTTCAAGCACGCATGACCTACATAAAGAGAAGAAATCAAATTTAGTTTTGATTATTATTATTCGAGATCATTGCCTCCTCTGTGGTGTGACGCAAAACTGCGTTGCAAACAACACGCATCTTGGGTGGTGGAATCACAATCTTCCTCTGCGCTTTATTGAGAACAGCTTTCCCCTCTAACACTTCACAGCAGCCAGTGTTTGGATCATTTCTCATTTTGCTCAACTCATCTGTCACACGTGTTGTTTTTCCTCTCTAACATTCCTGGCCTCTTTCGCTTCACGACAACTAACATGACTGCACGTCGTCCTTTTTCATTTGATTTGTTATAGACTTGAATCGCCGTGTATTCCCAGATGTTTGTGCCATAAAATGTCGTTCGATTGAACACAGTTAAGCTGAATGCTGTTTTTATGAGCCCCCAGAGGTAGAACTGTAACTCATAGGTTCAAAACTGAAGGGGCCTGTTAACGATTTATAAATAACAGTGTAAAAAATATTACACCTGCTGTTTGCTGTCTGTTGCATTTTCTCCTCACTCCATCTTAAAGTTGCTTCACAATGATTATCATTAAATCCAGTTTTCTTGCGCAGATTAAGTGCAAATTGAGCCTTTTCTAATTGTCTTACATCTCTGTCAGTCCCAGTCGGAAAGCAACTCCATGTCCAAACACAAGTCTTCCTCCTCCTTCACTCCCTTCATCGACCCTCGTCTTCTCCAGATCTCTCCATCCAGCGGCAGCTCCCTCAACAACATGGGTAGGTCAACGACGGCCAGCTCGGTAATTAAAAGCTGTTGAACACAGCCTGTTTCGGTTCCCCAGTGACAGAAAGATGCATATTTTCTGTGGAGGGAGTATATTTAAAGCAGCGGTTTCTCCCTCACATATTTTGTCCAGCACTGATAATGAAATGATGTTGAAACATTTGAGCCAAGTTGTAAAGTGCACAGTGATAAAATCGGTAATAATTTAATGACATGTAGCACCCAGCCTGACCTCTGTGTGCCCCCCCCACTCTCCTCCAGCAGGATTTGGGCAGGACGGACGGCTGGCGGACCCACTGAGGTCCGACCCGTCCCGTAAAGGCTCCGTGGTCAACGTCAACCCAGTGAACACGCGCCCGCCGAGCGACACGCCAGAGATTCGCAAGTACAAGAAGAGGTTCAACTCTGAGATCCTGTGTGCTGCACTGTGGGGTGAGTTCTTCTGAAAGATGTGATACAGCAGTGCGCTACATGCAGTCACTGTTGGGGCTGATTGTCACTCCACCCTGGTATCCATCAGAGCTCCACTAAGCACAGCTGTCTGGTGTCTGTTTGCCTGCGACTGCTCTAGGAGTGAACCTGCTGGTGGGGACAGAGAGCGGTCTGATGCTGCTGGACCGGAGTGGTCAGGGGAAGGTCTACCCCCTGATCAACAGAAGACGCATTCAGCAGATGGATGTCCTGGAGGGACTCAACGTCCTGGTCACCATTTCAGGTACAGAACGGGCCCCCGTCTGTGCCTACTTAGCAAATATAGCTTTTATAGCGTTTCATTTTCAACCATTTAGGAGTGGAGATGAAGGTTTGGAGGGATAGGTGGGTGGGTTGCTTTGACTTCTTAGATGCATCTCTTATTTTCTTAACTTTTAAAACTGACTTCAAAGGGAATGTTCACGAGATTGTCCTCCCCTCTGTCTCGCTACTTCCTGTCGATCAAACTCCCGCAGGTAAAAAGAACAAGCTGCGAGTGTATTACCTGTCGTGGCTGAGAAACAAGATTTTGCACAACGACCCTGAGGTGGAGAAGAAGCAGGGTTGGGTCAACGTGGGCGACCTGGAGGGCTGCGTCCACTACAAAGTCGGTACGTCTCCCAGTCGATTCAGACTCCCGAACGCCACATGAACAATGCCCACAGAGAGAGGGTGAAAGTTTCCCAAGATTTGTCCATGAACTCTACTTTTAAGCAATGCTGTCGCTCCTTTTCCTTCCAGTGAAGTACGAGAGGATTAAATTCTTGGTGCTGGCCTTGAAGAATGCTGTGGAGGTTTACGCCTGGGCACCCAAACCCTACCACAAATTCATGGCCTTTAAGGTAAGCACGTTCCCAGGATGCATCTGGATCTGTAATGATGGATTACACCTGCTGAAGATTGATGTTTTAGATGTACTTCTGTGTAAGCTGACCCGACTAACCTCGTGCTTCTCTTTAGTCTTTTGGTGACCTGGTGCACAGGCCTCTGCTGGTTGACCTGACGGTGGAGGAAGGTCAGAGGTTAAAGGTCATCTACGGCTCCTGCTCAGGCTTCCACGCTGTGGATGTGGACTCCGGCGCCGTCTACGACATCTACCTGCCCACACATGTACGCACTCCGAAAGAGGCGGCGTTATCTCACACTTTGTCTTTCACGCTCTTTCACCGCCTTAACGCGTCCTCCCTTTTTCCCCCCTCAGATCCAGACCAGCATTCAGTGCCACGCCATCATCATCCTGCCCAACACTGACGGGATCGAGCTGCTGGTGTGTTATGAGGATGAGGGCGTCTATGTCAACACCTATGGGCGCATCACCAAGGACGTGGTGCTGCAGTGGGGAGAAATGCCAACTTCAGTGGGTACGTGGAGCCATTAGGGAAAAAGAACTGCTGGATAGGAAGTCTGTGGTGCTTCTTTTGACTGTTTCTTCTCTTAACCCTTCTGTTATGTGTGTCTGAGCAGCCTACATTAGGTCAAACCAGATCATGGGCTGGGGTGAGAAGGCCATAGAGATCCGCTCAGTGGAGACGGGCCACCTGGACGGCGTCTTCATGCACAAGAGAGCGCAGAGACTCAAGTTCCTTTGTGAGAGGAATGACAAGGTGAGGACATAACTCAGTCAGTCTGGCTGTCTAAATACAGGAAACGGCATCATATTCAATTCAAAATGCTTCACAGTCTGCCGGATCTGCCACCAGGCACCATTTAGCTCATGCATTTGTGCCTCTGTCCCGTCCGCCAGGTCTTCTTCGCCTCCGTGCGTCCCGGCGGTGCCAGCCAGGTGTATTTTATGACCCTGGGACGCACTTCCCTAATGAGCTGGTAGTCGCCGCCCCGACACGCCAGCCGACACGACGACCGCACCGAAAGCAGCGACCAACAGATGACGATTGTGACTATGACCAACGACGATGAAGAACAGCCCTGAGCCTGAGCTGGGGGGAACAGCTTCCTCTCGCCTGCTCGGGCAAGCAAACAATGGATTGGACTGTAATCATGAAAAGAAGCTCATTGTCACTGTCCACTGTTACGACTATATTACGACAACAGAGCCTCCCCCCCTCTCCTTCATCACCCCAGCCCCGCTGCCCGCCCACCCAACCTTTGAGCCGATCCCCTCCTCCTCTTCCTCTGCAGGACAACGGGATCTGTTGCCTGTTGATGGTAAATCTTTATGTGTCATAGTAGAACTTTGCATCGTGTACGTGTGTGACGGGAGGAAACACTGAGCATGTGAGCGACCGAAGGGACCGCGGGACTCTGAACGCTGGAGTACTGTACCGCGCCTCCAGTGTAGCCGCCCGTAGCTGTGTTTAGTCCAGGTCCCGTTCAGGTCTAATAAACTCCTGTTCCCACCACGGTAGATTTCCACGTCAAGCTGTCACTCAACACTAGTTCACAGCCGGTTTTCCTCCCATAAACAACGCTTGACATGTAAATCTGCCTCTGTGTCTTCACTTTTTTGCCTTCTCCTCCTTAAAGTGAAGATATTTTAAGGGACCTTCTTGGTATATCCATTAAATACAGGGTACTGGATATCAGTGTGTACATACTAACTACATCAACCTTTTGGGCTTCAGACTCTCTCCAGGTTTTACAGACACTTTCTCCACTTTTACCACATTGCCTCACGTACTGTAGGTTATGTCGGACAGAAGTAGCCCTGTTTATGACAGCATGTTGCTTTGGTGTTATTGACACGATTAGCCCCAGTTTTTCATACACTGTATATTTTGTATGTGACTTGCTGCACATAAATAAAGCCTAAGAATGCACCCATAGATGACTTTTAAAGGAAAAATCCACCCAATTTATCATAAATCTTTTTTTTTTAGGGTGGTGAAGTTCTTCTCTGCTCTACAGGCTTTTCCTGAATCTGCTTTGTCTGTTTCATTTGCTCATTTCCACACGGTCACTGGCTCCAGATTCTGTTATTCTACTGGAAATATAAAAAAACAACAACAACCCAGCAACAAACCACAAATAAACCCATAAATGTGAGATGCATTACCAAAAGTTTCTTTTTTTTTTCCAGGTGGATTTTTCCTTTAACATCAATCCTAAGTAGGGCTAGGATAAACTGTGAATTAGACATGCAGAATTAGCAGGTGGCCATTAAGGTAGCATGGAGGCCAGCGGGCAGAAGTGACAGAAAGGGAATGAAGGCGTTCGTGTTAGAGGGCTGAGAAGAAGCTTTGAACATCACACTCCACAAAAGGGGGAGGACATGAGGGTCAGCTGATTGTCCTCCGTCTGCACAGGCGCTCCGTTGGTTACCACGTTTCACATGCACGATCATTCAAATCCACGTTTTGAAGGAGACCGTAGCTTAATGTTTGGCTAAATGGGTCTCCAGCTGATTCAAACTGTTAAGATTTTGCGTACTGTAGGAACACTTGAGTCTGAACCAGCCATGATTTGATTTTGGACCTCTGTTTTTCTTGCCACTTTAGGCTGTTAGTTTGTTCACTCAGTCCCCTCTGGATGGAAGAGACAAACTTTAACTGGATCATTATTCCTACCCAGAATTCAATTTTCTTAATTTCTTCCTTTCTTGTGCGCTAAACCCCAAATGACAAGGCGAGACTTGTCACCTCATTTTAGTCTCATTCCACTGTTAAGAAGTAGAACCCATCCTGTGGCTGCGCCTGCTTACGAATGAGGAAAAACGCGCTAAACTCTTGGATCCTGCTCTCAGTTAGGACGGTGCCTTCACTGTCCAACGTGCAGAGAGCTGCAGAACACGGGGAATGAGATGCGTTCGCTGTCTGATCATCTGTGAAAAGCGAGGAAGGCAAAAAGTCACACGTTCTAATAGCAGTGTTACAAAACCACTTCAGACGGCGTGAACTAAGTGGCATATTTTTAACTCTGACTTAGTTTTTAGTCTTGTTTCCGCAATTTTTATTATGTAACCCTTCAGATAAGTATGCGACTGCAGTGGTTTTTAAATTGTAATGCACACCTTATGTTGAAATGTTTACAGAAGCAATTGTTTTGTTAAACCAATGTGCATCAATATGAATATTTATGGTTTATTTTGAGGGCAGTTTTTCCCTGTTTTTGTATTTTGTATTATTCCCTTTTTGTACTATCATTTAGACGTTTGTGTACAGGAATAATCAACTTTTGCTCACGTTATGAATTTACACAAGTCTAGAGTGTGATTTCACTGATTCCTCTACATCCTGCATAGTGCACAGTGTGCCCCTGGCTGTGTGTGTCATGTTTTCTACCACCCAGGTGCCAGGTGACATGCCCCCCCCACCCCTCAAACGTCTCTGCCATGCCTCTCTAATTTATGTCCTCTCTGTGTGTACTATGGGAATTACTGTATTTTCCTGAAGGTCTTTTTTTCCATTGAATAAAATCAGAAGTAATTTACAGTGTGGTGTCATTCTCTTCTTCATAGCTTTGTTTCAACAAAATATGATGAGTTCAAGTGTCAGAGCCATAGATATTCCTGGTGTTAATGTTATCACACCAGTGTTAGAAGAAATTACAATGTATTTTATTAAGTTTGCAAATCTTTGGCAGTTGCATAAGCGAGTAAAAACATCTGGAAGCCAGATATTCTGGGCAAAAAAAGAAATATAGTAATTAAAAGGAAGTAAATGGCAGGTTGGTCAAGCATATAAATAATTATTCCCAAAAATATACATGTGAATCAGTCATTTCCATCTCAAACAGAGCCTTTAAATCATAAAGCAAAACGTTTCCACTTCAAAGGACTATAAAAATATAAAATAATATTCTTATTTGGACAAAAATATCCCTTTATTTCTTTTTTATAAAGGTGAAAATCATATAGTCATGTTAAGTTTCTTAATAAGAACACCACTTAGTTTGAATGGTAATCCTCTCCCAACAGTCTTAACGCTTTTCCTTAGGCAGTGGTGGAAAGTATTTATTCAAGTACTGAACTAAAGTACAACCTCGGGCTATTTCTCTATACAATATTCCAAATCGACCAGCTCTTACATGTATTTGTTAGTGATAAAAATAATGCAATGAAATAAGTATATAATCTACTTAGGGATACTGCTTGTGTACTGTGGTAGACTGTGGTATTTCTACTTTTACCCAATAAAAAGTACCTCTTCCACCACTAATTAAAAGTGAATATGTCCAATCCAGTGTCCGTAAACGCAGCACAAAAAGCACGTAGTTATCTATTATCGCCACAAGGTGGCGGCATTGTGCACTTCACGGCCCCCACATCACATCCTAATTTAGTAAAACTCACTTTAATATTTCACATTATGGCTTCCTGTTTGCGCCGAGTGTAAAATATGGGTTAAAGATATTATCTTTAGTTTTGCTGGAGGATTACGGGAAAGTGTTGAGTAGTAAATGTGTTGCAGGAGAGAACTTAAGGTCTTAAAGTCAATGTGAATACAGCTTCCGGAACGGAAAACGACGTTTTTTACACTGAATTTCGACCCCATGGCGAACCAAAAATAGCTACGTGGTGTTGAAAACTTACAAGTATATACTCTAATAATCACATGCCGCATCTGTTCCCCTTTAAAACGCTTCGACGCGTAATCAAACCACGCCCTTTTATTTTGAAACACCAGCAGAAGCGGAAGTCGCCTCCTTACTCTCGCGAGCTTGGCGACGGTTTGGCTGGGTCACGCTGCATTTCCAGCCGGATGTTTTGCGTCGCCAGTATGTGATGGGAACATTTGCTGGTTTTACCACAACGCAAACCTCTGCGGCTCCAGCGGCGGCCCTGACCAGGTGAGTACCCGCGCACGGCGCTGCCCGAGCGGCCTCGGCGGACGGAGGAGCCGCAGGTTGGCGCGGGTGAAAGCTGCAGGGAGGTCGTGACGGTGTTGGTTTGCAGTGACCGTGCACGCCCCTGCGCGCTCCCCAACATCCATAATATAGTTTCTGTAGGTTGTAGCTCCTCCAGCTTGCTTTTAAAGGGATGCTCCTGTGTTTTTCATCATCTGGGGAGTGTTTTTAAAGCAAGAGGGGGGTGGAGTGAAGGAGGCCTGAGCAAAACACAAGCTTCCACTAGTTCTGTGGTGGTTTCATGTCTTTTCCTCCACCTGTCTGTGCTCCCTCTGACAGCTGCTGCACTATGGTTGGTGGTGGCTCCCTGAGGATCAGAGCCCAGGCTGGGGTTCACAGCTTTTAAAGGGCAGGGGAGGGTTGAGGGGTGGGGGGGGACAAGGATGAGCCCCAGCAGCTGTCTTTCATTTCATCCCCTCCTGTAACTCCTGGCCATCTTTGGGCGCTCTTCAAATGGAGACTGGCTCCTCATATCACTTTTGTCTCACCCTGCTGAGGGTCCTTTTGCAGTGTGAATGGTTGAAACAAGTCCAACAGCCTCTCTTATATATGCAGAGGATCTGTCTTATGACCATCAGCGTTCTCGGCTGCAGAGACAGAAAGTCCCACTGAAGGCCTGACTGCTGCTGGAGCTGCAGAAGTGTCCAGTGTTCCACAAAGGCCTCATCTGTTCACTTTCCCACTACAAACTCAGTGACACGTGCCTGCAGCAGACACACGCAGAGCTGGCCAGTGTTTCCGTGATGTCCCATCTCAATTTACACAGGCTGTTGTTTTTCTCTTTTTTTTTTTGCTGTTTCCAGTGTTTGGTGGAGGAGCAGGGGGTCAGAGGTCGGGTCACGAGGGCCGAGGGTCTCCTTCTGTTGCCAAGACAAATCATGTTTAGTCGTTGTTTTAACCTGCCAGATGGGCCGAATGCTGAAAAATCAAAAGAAATTGTTATTAATCTGCATCTTCCAAGCAATTTCAGGTGTATTAGCCCGAGTCTTGTTGGTTTAATTGATAGTAAACTGAGTGTCTTCAGGTTTTTGGACTGTTTCTGCACACAGAGAGCCGTCCTCGACGTCTCCGCTGTCTCCCCCCCCCCTCAGAATTGCCCTCCTGCCATTATTGAACTCTGGCTTTTGTTTGTCTTGTGTGCCGCGAGTGTCCTCGGCCTCCAAAGGGGGGAAAAAAACGATCATCCTGTTGCTGCTGCAGTTGTTGGGAGCAGCACACACCTGTTTGGTACGACAGATGGCCTACAGAGCTCCTCTGTCCGTGTGTTTGGATACCGAGCTGTCGGCCGGCTGCTGTATCTCCCCTCATCACCCTTATCTGACTCGGCACGCTGACTCACAGCACATTCTTATTTAATCAGGCGGTTGTTTCCCTGTTCCCTGTGAGAGAACATTTATTTTTTTGGAAGTGGACTGAGAACACACTACAGCACGCAGGTCTGCTTTTTGCTGCTTGTGATGACAAACTAACTTCACACTATCTCTCTAAATGAATATTTCTGTTGGCAGACATGTTGCCCTGCAGTCCTCTGGTGTGGAGGGTCAGTGAGGTTGGCCTCAGTGTTGTATTTTATGTTCTTCAGCCATTTTTCAAGCAAAGATTCAAACACATTTGCTGGTTTCATCTTCTCCAGAAGAAGTGATGGTGCTCTTTGTCACGTGTGATTTAAAAAAAAAAAAAAACTGAGTGGGTTTGGACTGTTGGAATCAATTGGAATACACCTCCGAGGGCTGTGTGGCATTTTATGGACAAAATAATTGGCAGATTAATCAGTAATGAAAATAATCAGCAGCTGCTCACCTAATTTAATTTGCAGTGATTTAAATGAATGGAAAATCTGTCCACATTTGACTGAAATGATACACTTGATGATACATTTTGGAAATTTTTGTTAGCTACTATACTTATACACCCAATATTACTTTTTAAATGACTTTTTCTTGTGTTTCCTCTTTAAAAAATCCCATCATAAACATCTTAAATATTCTTTTTCCCACGGAACTATATTATAAATATGCACAAAAGCCCGCTCCTGTTGCTCAGACTTCATCTTCATGACGACCTTTTCATGAAAAAGAGTCCAACAGTCCAACTATGTGCTTTTTTTTAAACATACTGGTGTCCAAGAACTCTACGACACTGACTGGTTCAGGAGGGGACAGCCATAGAAAGTCAGCCGTGTCATTTGGCTTGGATCCAGACTCCTTTTGTTAGAAAAGAGCAAACACCTGAGCGACGTGTAGACGGCTCAAATATTAGTCTGATGTCTTTTATTGAGCAAGCGATGCCAAACTGATTCCACTGCTTCCCACTTGTTGCACTCCACGTTCCCAGAGCTGCACCATGTTAAGTGTGTCCAGTGGAAGAGTGGTCCGTCTTTCCTGTGGCCAAATGCATAATTTGCTGACTTCAGTGTGGAACTTTCATATCTTTATCTTTATGACAGTGCTGCAAATATCTTTTGTCGTCACTTAAGATGTCACATCGGCGTGGATGCGACTTTATTTTGCTGAAATCGTTCAAGCTGTGTTATTTGCACACGGGCCCCATAATCACATAAAAGACAGAAAGGCAAAGATTTGTGCTTCCGAGTCATCTGCCCTAAGTGTGCCGCAACAATGAGGAGCAGGTCCCCTCCTCATCCTCATTGGGACATAAAACTTTTTGATGCCCCCCCCCAACACTTGTCCCTTTTCCCTTTCAGCCCAGCCACACTCTCCTCTTTCCTCTCGCACTCTCTTAAAGGCCACGCTGGTCTTTCAGCCAGCCTTGGTCTTTTCTTTCAGTTTTGAAGCCCCTCCACCATCACCACCACCGCCGCCGACGCCCCTCCACCCCTCCACCCCCCACCCTAGTCCAAGACAAAGAGAGGAGATTGACTGTGGTGCTCTGTAGCCAGGTGTTCTCCATTGCTGCCCCGGGCCGTAATAGCACCAGCCCTCACACTGCAGCTGCCCTCCCCAGCCTCCCATTGTGTAGCTCTATTGTTCAGCCGCCCACCCCTCGTTGATTCATCGGCCACACAGGGGAAGCCCTTTTAGACTGAGGAGAGTGTGTGTGTGTGTGTGTGCACGTTGAGTACGCGTGCCTTGGGGAAACTGGGTGTTGCAGGCATTTGCCCACAGCCACTCCCCTCCTCCTCCTCCTCCTCTTCCTCCTCCTCCTCCCGTCGTCCCCACGCCTCATTGTAAGGCCCTGCTCTGCTCCGATTGGTGGAGAGGCAGCCACTCTAAACGAGGGAATGGCAGACATTGTTGGTCCATCTGTTCTGCCACTCATTGTCCAACTTGGCTGCCTCTGTAGGAAGGGGAAAAAAAAAAAAAAAAGCCACGGCTCTGGAAGAAGGCAGTCAGACAGTGAGGACGGAGGCGTTTGGCTGGAGTTGGATGCTCTGCTTTACCTGCAGCAAAGACAAACACATCGGCCTCGGATGCAGCCGCTGTGGGAACTTTAGGACTTGTTTTGTTTCTTTTCTCAGTTTCAACCTGTTTTCCAATCTGGTTTTCAAGGATTTAAATCTGCGGAAATGAGCTAATACACTTCCCTTTTTTCTGTGTTTGCCATCCATCTCATAGCATCTGGTAAGTGCGATAGTCCCACCTGTCTGCCTTTAACCTGGCTTTTATTCTGAAATTGCACTTTTTAGTATACTGTTACATTGAAAAATTCTCTTTGTGGCTTTACTGGTCTGTTGTTTTTCTTTTTTAAAAAAAGCAATTGTGATTTTTACCACCCGTTTTACTGATACTAGGGCCTCTGGGATGATGCAAAGTGCTCCTAGCTGTAGCAGTGTTACCTGCATGACAGGTTGCTCCTTTACAACCAGCCGGGTTGTAAAGGGGCGCAGCATCATAGATCACTTTTAAGCTGGCCTACCATAAATACCTATGTGACCCGAAGTGCGAGATTCTGTTGGATTTAAAGTAAGCTTGAGTCATGTTCCCAGTGGGAACTTTAACTGTCAGTGTTCCAGTAAATCTTGGTGTTTGCAGCTCTGCCTGAACTTTGCTTTAGTGTGCAGCTGCTACACTGTGATCTGTGCTGATAGGAAACCTGATGCCCCCCCCCCCATCAAGTTTAGAGATGGGCCGGTGTTGTAGGATTTTGGGGGGAGGTGACAAAACGAAGCTTCTACTTATTTGGGTCACATGAGTCCGGAGGAAGCAAATAGAGCTTCAGCTAAAGACGACTTAAAGACGTTTGCGTGAGTGTGTGTGCAACCTTCACATCTGACCGTGTGTCCTTTTGTGTGTGTCTGTCCCGCTGCGTCTTTATTCTCGCTCTATTTCTTGTGTGTGTGTGTGTGTGTGTGTGTGTGTGTGAAGGGGAGACACCAGTTGCGAGTACCGCTCAGCCGACATCTGTTGCCCTGCTGCTGGCGGGGGGAAAGCCTAGCGCGCCATCTACATGCACCAACACACACACTCAGTATTCCCCCGGCTGATTATTCTGCGGGACAGCCCCCTTTTTTTTTTTTTTTTTTTTTACAATAAGTTTTGCACAGTGTCGGGCATGCAGAGATACCCCGCCAGACAACCCCCTCCAGCCCCTCCCAGATGCCCCCCATCAAACCCCAGACCCTTTACCCCCTCTCTCACCCGCTGCACACACACTTTTACACAAAGCTCCCACATACAAAGCTCTGTAAGGACCGTGTTACATATTCATTACTGCCTCCATCAAAGCCGCCAGTGCTGCTGTGTGTGGGAGCCGGCCTGCTGATGTTTGAAAGATGCACCCACTCAGCTTGGAGGTCTGGAGATGGTGTGATGGGGCTGTTAGTCCGTTAACACACTAGGCCTGATGATGTGGGGACTCCACAATGCGTTATTCTGTGGAGCTTAGACCACACTAGAAGACTCTTAAGATCCAAACTGTGAAAAGACTTGCATTAATCAGATCGCACATCGTAGTGACAAACACGTCGCTCAGATTTGTGCCGTTAAGCAGCAGGATGCTGATCAGGTTTGTCCACGCTGGATGAAATCTAATGAGGTCGAGAAACCGCAACGTCCCATGATGTTTCCCCTCATGTTTTATTTGCTTCGTGGTTCATATCTTTAGTTCAGGCGAAACAAGACAATTTCTCCTGTGGAAATTTGTGATAAAAACAAAACGATGAATGAACGGATATAAAAAATAATCCACAGAATAACAGATACTGAAAATAAGGCTTAGTAGCAGCCCAAGATGAGATGGATGGTGTGTGTCGGCTGAACGGCAAACCCTGAGGAATGACCTCTTTATCATTCTGCATTGTTGTGCCTCGTCCCAAACTGCTTCAGTATTGTATGTGTTGTAGTTCCTTTCCTGCTGCTGATCATCATGTGTGAGTGTAATTTGACATTTCTGCTTCCAGTGCTGATACGACACCTGAGCTTTGGCACCAATGCACAACAATACTTTTCTTATTACTTTAGTTTTATACCAAAAGTAGAGTTTATGTACTAATAAGTAGGTCAGTTGTACTTTTCTTTTTTCTTTGATGCCTCAGTACTTTTATTGTAGTAATAAATAAATATATAGTGATGATCTGCCCTATTGGCATCCATGACCAGACTCATTGATGCTCTGCTTGTGTTAACGCTGGATGATCTCAGGCGAGGAGAAAGTTAAACAAATAGATAGTGAGGATGTGTCAGAGTAAAGTGCACATAAAAGGTTCCCAAAAGCCCCCCCCCCCCCCCCCCCCCCCCCTCTGCTCAGCAGCATGAGTCACTTTGTGAGCTAGTGTGTGTGTGTGTGTGTGTGTGTGTTCATAGGCACCATCAGCACCTACATCAGTTGAAGCCAAGGTCCCAATCCTAATCATTCCTGCGGGTCTATTGTTTTCCTGGGTGGCGGGGTGGTTTGCCAGTGAGGCACACTTAAGCCCCTCCCTCCCCCACACCAGACCTTTTTGTAATGTGTGTGTGTGTGTGTGTGTGTGTGTGAGAGGTGGGTCACCGACTGCACGCTGCAGCCTCTGTCTTGGCATTTGGAAGGGAGAATGCTTTCAACAGCTGTAGCTTAGCAACAGTAGCTCAGCCGCGTTGCTAGGCAGCCCTTTTTTTATAAAATGCGCACTCTCTCCGCTCCACTCCAACCCCCACCACCACCACCACCATCACCACCACCCCATACCCCCCTCCCACCCACCATCTATAAGTCACTTCCCCTTCCATCATCTGTTCTCTCCAGATAACGTGTGTTTGAGTTGTTTTCTGGGTTTTAAGATGCTCAACCAATCAGGTTGAAGTGCTTCAGGTAACGTCTAACTCAGTGGCGGGCCGTGCATTTCACACCTGGTCCTCCAGTGACGTCCTACCTGAACCAAACCACCTCTGAATACCATCATTATGACGCCACGGCTATAGAAACCATCAGTATTATACAGAAAGGCAGTCTAACAGGACGCTGCACCGCAGACAGGTATCTCATGTTGCGGAGGATGAATGACGTCACTAAGGCCAATTAAAAGCATTCAACGAGTCTCCTGCGCACCAGCTGCTGCGCACCTACGTCATCAACGTCACTAACGGTCCAAACACCGACTCTGCTCCAAACACCGAGTCGTTCAGTCTCCAACACCAGGAATCACCAGCAGCACCATCCACAGTGCTGCTCGGAGCCTGTAAGCCGAGGCTCCTAGTTACTGACCTGAAAGTGGCGGACTAACCCTTTTCCCGGCTGGGACAGGCTCGCTAGCTTCGGGGTTGGCGGCATTTTCTCAAAACGTCCAGCTTTTCTTGGAAAGTCCGCCTTGAAAATGGATTTTAAGTTGTTCTGCGACCAAATTAACATCTTCTCCTCCGTCAGCCACTGTGGGTTAAAGAAAACTGCTATTAATACTTACAATTACGATAAAGTTTTAGCTCGTGCAGGTCGCTACAGCTAAGAATCGCTAGCTTTGGCTAAGCTCTCTGACCAGCCAATCAGAGGACGTTAAAACGCTGACGTCATCGTACACCTGCTAGGTGGCCCTGGGGTCACCAGCTCGAAATCTGATTGGTTAAAGCAACAGTTAGTATTTTAAGCTAGGGGCTCCTGCACTTTAGACTCTGAAGGCCTCAGGGCGACACATGAAATGAGGAGCAGAGACTATTAGGAATAATCTAAAAAGATTAATGGGAAAATATTAAAACGTAAGTCAGTGATTCTGAGTTTAGTTTAGTTGAGAGAAGGCCTTGCTGCTCCACCACTGGTCTAACTGTACTTCACGTTTGTAGAATCTGCTAATTTCCCCCCCGGAGGGTTTAATAAACCATCATCAGTGTTTGAAGACACTGAAAAGAAATTCAACACGGTGAAATTTAAATCCTTGTACAGATGGGTATCACTGATACTGAGACAGCCTAAATTTCTAACTCATAAACCAATAAAAACAGAATAATACAGAAGCAGACCTATAACTTTGGTTGCAAACATATCTGTTTCACTTGATCTCAGCTTAATTTTCCAAAGTGCTCCCTGTAATTCGTGTTCCACTAAACCTTTGACACCAGTCAGATTAGCCCTACCAGATCCCATGTCCTTGGTGCTTGAATGCAACATGTTGATTGGCTCGGTAACCTCACAGCTCTCAGTGTTTTAATGAGTGACTCCATCACCCCCAGTGGGAAGGAGCATATGGACCTTAATTACCAGGTAGAATGTGAGGGGGAAGGGGCTGTCGGCCCCATGGCTAACGGCTCGCTGTCTTTTTTTTTAAACGGTTCACCCTCCGTTCCCTCTTAGATTAATGCGCTGTGGCGTGGCCCTGTAAAAACACACTGGGGCCAGACTAAAAAAGACGCGGGAGTCCATTAATTAGGGTGAGAGGCCCCATCGGCTCTTTGTGTCAGCCAGTCTGTGCCGCGGTGGAGTCCCCAACTGCCCAAGACAGCCAGTGTAAACAGCACCGCCTCAGAGCCCTACTCTGTAAGGAAACATTTTCTTGGGTAAATAAAAAGTCAGATTTTCCTAAAATGACAGTCAGTGTTGACTCTAAATTATCATGTAACAATAGTGCCTGAATGCAAATTCTTACTGTTTCCAAACTATTTCCAAGGCACTCTGTGGACTGCTGCTACTTTTGAACGTACTTTTGTTTCCATCCAACTGTTTAAAGGGTCTCTATTCAACGTTCAGAGCGTTAATATAACATATGTAAAGATGTACTGAATATATACATTCATTGTGTGTGTGTGTGTGTGTGTGTTTTAATCCGAGCTTCTCCATCCTCGTTGATTTCTCTTATAATGTAGACCAAGTTCAGTTAAATTCCACATATCTCACACCTTCTTTCTCCACCATTCTGTCTCTTCCTCTAGGCACCAATGAGTCGAGCTTTGTGAAAGGGCAGCAGTAAGCCCCGTGTGCTGGATGTCTGTGACAGATCCATGGGCCAGAAGGACCATGTGGAGGCAGGAGCGGGCCACATCCTCGACCTGGGGCTGGATTTGGAGTATCTCCACGTAGCGGGGGCTGACCGGCAGGCTGGCGGCGCTGACGGGCACCCTGCTATGGAGGAGCAGGAGGAGAGCTCCGGCAACAGCAGCACCGCCAATTCCCCTCCACCGGCCGTCGTGGAAGAAAATGCTGGGTCTGATGCAGAGTGCGAGCAGGCGCCATCCTCCACTGCCACCCTAGCTGTCAGCCCGGACCCGGACGGAGGAGAGGGGGGGTTAACTCACAGTAAGAACGCCCACCAGCCGCTTTGTCGGACTCAGTGTGTGGACTTGGGCACAGAGGGTCCTCCTGAGCTGCCATCTGAACTCTCATTAGAGCTTGGACATGACACCCCTCCCCAGTCCTCACCCAGCTCCCCATGTAAGCACCCACCTGAGCCTCCGTCCAACCCCTCCACATCAGAGCCGGCGTCCGCGGCTGGTGGGAAGGAGTACCAGGCTAAGCTGGAGTTCGCCCTGAAGCTGGGCTACTCTGAGGAGACGGTGCGGCTGGTGCTGTCCAAGCTCGGCCCCGACACCCTCATCAACGACATACTGGGAGAACTGGTCAAACTGGGCACCAAGTCAGACAGCGAGCAGCCAGCGGGATCACTAGTCTCTACCTCATCGTCTTCGTCCTCCTCTTCCTCTTGTGGCTGCTCCGAGTTGCTGGATGGCCAGAGGTCGGACTCGCCCTGTCCTTCAGACTCCCTGTGTGACCAGGACAACCTGCGGCCGATCGTGGTGGACGGCAGTAATGTAGCCATGAGGTGAGCACTTAACAGCTTGTAGTTTAATCACTGTAAAATGTCCCTTATTGATTCCACACGACAGATTTTCACGTCATTGTATGTTTAGTGCTGAAAAGTGCTGCACAGACCTTCATTAAAACCCCAAATGTTAATTTGCTATCACCTGCTGCATTATGCCCATGTCCTGTAGCCATGGCAACAAGGAAGTGTTCTCCTGCCAGGGCATCCAGCTGGCTGTAGACTGGTTCATAGAGCGCGGCCATCATGACATCACAGTGTTTGTGCCTGCGTGGAGGAAAGAGCAGTCTCGGCCCGATGCCCCTATAACAGGTCAGAGCTGCCACACACACACACACATGCCGTCCATGAAGCTGTGAGATGATTCTAGCTCGGCATCTTTCTCAGCCTTAACGTAACCCCCCTGCACACAGACCAGGAGATCCTGCGTCGCCTGGAGAAGGAAAAGATCCTCGTCTTCACTCCTTCGCGGCGTGTCCAAGGTCGCCGCGTGGTTTGCTATGATGACCGCTTCATTGTCAAGCTGGCGTATGAGTCAGACGGTATCATCGTGTCCAACGATAACTACAGAGACCTGGCTAATGAGAAGCCTGAGTGGAAGAAGTTCATCGATGAGCGGCTGCTCATGTATTCCTTTGTCAATGACAAGTAAGTAGGGGTGGATAAACAAGGGACAGATTCAGTCGATATGATAGATCTTGGTGACTTGATGCCAAAAGAATTGTGACACTTATGTCTCTAATTTATGTTTCTAATTTTGAACTCTTTTACAGTTTACAGTTCCTCCAACTTACACTGGAAAAGAGAAATGTAATCTAAAGACTATGCACCAAACTTGTCCTCAAACTTAACGGTTGTGTAATTATCTCGTCCGTTCTAATCCTCCCTTCCTGTCTCTAAGATTCATGCCCCCAGATGACCCTCTCGGTCGCCATGGCCCCAGCTTAGACAACTTCCTGAGGAAAAGACCTGTCATGCCTGAACAGAAGAAACAGCCATGTCCATACGGTGAGAACAGAGATATGCACAAAGTTACTTGAACACAGAAAACACACAGAAATTGCATTTTATTTGTTTATTTTTTTTATGGGTCTTATTTGGCTGAATGAAAAATATTGTGCTAATCAAATGCAAATCGTTCCTGATCACAAACATGTCTGTGTGCAGTGGTATCAGTGTGTACATGTTGACTTATTTATATATATGTATATTTATTTAGTAATGAGACAGACACCTTGTGTTTCCTTGCTTCAGGAAAGAAGTGCACTTACGGCCATAAGTGTAAGTACTACCACCCAGAAAGAGGTGCTCAGCCTCAGCGTGCTGTGGCTGACGAACTGCGTGCCAGTGCCAAGACCTGCGTCACCGCAAAAAACCAGGGGGACACTGGGCTGGTGAAGAGCCACAGCGTTCCAGCGGGCAGCATCGAGGCAAAAAAAGGTGCGCCGAAAAGGCAGTCCGACCCAAGCATCCGAGCTCTGTCGTACAGTGATGCTGAGGAGAAGCTGCTGGCGAAAGGAAGGATGGACAACCAGAAGAGCAGTATGTGTGGCGGCAGCAGTAGCAGTAATTGCAGTGGGAGCATAACCATGTCCCCGGCCACAGGAGGTGGCCCACCATCCAGTCTTAGCCTTCCTCAGGACCAACAGTCCAGAGCAGGGACACCTCATGGTCTACCAGCCCCCAGCCACGACCTTTACCCTCACTGTGAGTCTCCAGACTTGAGCTACTACTCCGTAACACGTGCCTACTCCGGCCTGAGCCTCTCCTCCAGACGGAGCCCAGACTGCCGCTTCCCCAACGACACAGACCTGCGGCTGGGCTCAATGGGCTCAGCGGGCTCAGAGTGTGGCAGCGAAAGCAGCGTGAGTTGTGGCAGCAGCTGCGATTCCTACAGTGAGAGGCCGTGTCCTGGATGCCCCCCAGATACTTTACTGGAAGACAGCGTCCATTTTGCTAATCCCCACAGCCGGCTGTATCCCCACCATGCCGCATCGAACCATGAACTTTGTGGCCTTCATCCCGCCGATTACACCAACATCCCACACAGCCACACGTCTAATCCTGGAGTCCACAGCTACCACCTGAGTGTGGCACGCGGGCAGAGCTGTGCTCATGACCAGCCCCCGCCAGAGGCTCCCACAAAGCGCCCTCTCTACCCTTTGCCCCCTCATCTCCAGCACCAGCCGCTGTCTGCACGTTCTAGCTGTCCAGGCGACTACCACTCACTGCCCCAATCCAGCCCTCACCCCCCTGGCTCTCCCCTTGGCCGCTGCCTGGCCCCCACACGAGCAGAGAGTGTGTCAGATTCACATCTGTATGAACACCTCTCTACATCGCATCACCACCACCGGACAAAAGCTTTGCCCCGATGGGACTCATATTACAGGCAGCCTCCATTGCCGCCATCCAGATATGAGCCGTCTGCCTATCAGAGCCTGCCAGACACCCGCCATTCATCCTGGCACGCCCCTCCCTGGACACAGGACAGCTACGCCCAGCACCACTCCTCTCACCCAGCCCTCCACCCATCCCCGTCACATTACCTAAACCACCCACCGCCTCCAGCCCACTCTCCTCACCCGCCGCATCCGTCCAGCACTCCTCTCCCGCCGTACCCGCCTCACCTCACAGTGCCCTCCCACGCCCCCCCCTCCTACATGCCGCAGCACTCAGATTCCCCCGTGCACGGCCGCTACGAGGACGTGAGGGAGAAAGTGTACGTCAACCTGTGCAACATCTTCCCCTCGGAGCTGGTGAGCCGGGTGATGGCCAGGAGCCCCCACATCACAGACCCCCAGCAGCTGGCAGCCGCCATCCTTGCAGAGAAAGCCCAAACAGGCTACTGAGGGGCGACGGAAATGTGATCTCCCACTAGAAAACAAAAACAGTCATGTTGTCTGAGGACGAAAACACAAACTGGGGATGGTTTGCACGTTGGGATATCGTGGTGAACTTCTGCAAGGAGAGCTTTTTCTTTTCTTATGGCATTAATGAGAAAACGTTTCCAGGATATAAAATGCTCAAGATAATCCGAATCCAGCTCTGGTCACTGCGCAGCAACGACTCAACTTAAACAAGTGTGGAGAGAGCGAGTCATTTGATGAAATCTATGACTCTGACACAAACCTGGGGAAATTGTTCAACAACCTGCCCTGCTATTCTTTTTTTTTATTATTATTTATTTAGTAGCTTATTATATGTCTCTTTTACATGCAGGACTTGTGATGCATCAAATTCCAAAGGCACTTTTTGTTTTACAGCCAAATCATCACCGAGTGAGTTGGTATCACAGACATTGGATATGAAGGATTATTTAAGCGTTTCCACCACCTCTCTGACCAGAGCCTGATTTGTAGGGAGTACGTGCACACGTCATGTGCTCGGTACGCTGTACTTAGTCAGATCTGAGAGTCAAACAGTGTTTGAAAATAGTTTTGCCTTGCATGTGGGAAGTGCCAGATAGACGGGGTTTTCTACTTCATAACAGTAAAGAAAAGTGTCACATTGATTTTTCTTAATTTGTTATGCAGCACACGCCCGCCTGGCACTCGGTGATCACATGACGGTCTCAAACTACTATTTGACAACGGTCTGTGTATAATAATCTCTTCGTGTGTGTCGTGCGGCCATTTGTGGGGTTATTTTTCCATGTCGGTGAAAATGGGTGTCTGAAAGATATCGTCGTCTCATTTGAGATGACGTCAGTATTTTGGTCAGAGTTGTAGCTGTAGAGATGGGTGACCCTGTCGTGTGTACCTTAGTTTTAGTAAGGGACATCTCTCTCTCTCTGTTTCTCTCTCTCTATCGCTCTCTCTCTCTCTCTCTCTCTCTCTCTCTGGCCCTTTTTGGGTCAACTCTGGCATCTGCTACAGACAGAACATCTGGACATCCGTAAATGACACATGTATGTACTGTAAATATATTTAACAGAGTTCCCTGCTGTACCTCTGGCTAACAGCGTTCACTGTTGTCTGTAGCAGATCCCAGCCGAATCCATGCTAGACGGAGAAAAACCTTGTTTGATACAAATTGTATCATTAACTAAGTCGCTGATGTTATATACAGTACATGGACTTGTTGATCTGTATTTATCAAACACTCTTGATGTATTGCTATATGATGAAGTGCATTGACAACAGTTATGTTCCAATTGAGATGTTCCAACTTTTAATCTAGTGGAAATTGCTTTGAGACAATTATTTCACGTGTCACGAAACAAAAGGAGTTGTCTGCCTACTATGTTTAGGTATCATGACTTCTTTATCTGCGCTTTTGGGTTTAAAGCTGGCTTATTTTCTACAGGAGCTCCAACTAAATCATGTGTGCGAAGTAGCTTTGGTTTACTGGTTAATCACCCACTTGAAGACAGAAGTGAACTGTTCTGTTTTCACGCTGAGTTTGGGGTCATTTTAAGCTTTTTTTAGCTTCTTTGATAAGTCAGGAAGTGGATTTCCTTTAAGCAACATTATAAAACGTTATGCTTGAAATAATAGAGAATTGATGCTTTATCATTAATCTATTGTTTCTATTATATCATTAATTTAGTTGACAGACCCCAACTATGTTAAACAAGTAAAGTTTTATATTTAGGTCAGTTCCACATCCAATGGCGGCCATTTTGAACATCTAACGCTTTACCAAAGCTCTACCTGGAGTATTTGCGAATGTATAAAGTAATTTTTGCCTTATAGAATCATAAGTTATCCAGTCAGCAAAGAAATCTCTAGAATAACAACTACGACCGCTTTAATGTAGCTGGAAGTTTAGCTAGCCACTTTGCAGAATGTCCTTTAACATCAAACGGTTGGTTTGATGTTTAAGGACAAAATATCAAACTTCTCTGTGGCCACAGTTTAAGAAAATGTTTCAACTTTACCTTATGTGTAACTGCTGAGCCCTTTCCTAAAGATGTAGATGTATGGCCAGATTAAAATGTTAGCTGTTTATTGATCTGGATTCTTAGATGTGTTTTCAGTATTTTTTTTAATAATTAATGAATCAGTATGTAATGATTGAGCCTGGCAAGGTAGAGCCCAACCAAAGTTGAACGCAAGTTCAAAATGGCCGCCCAGAGTGAGCTCGTCGTACAGTTTCCCACAAGCCAGCTACATGAAGCCCACTGGTTTCTTTCTTGTCTAACGTGTCACATTGTACAAATAATGATTATTGTACAAGCACACGTGCTGTTGAGAGAGAACCTTTGTGTGTATTGAAGAAGCGCCTTCTCTCTGGCCTCCTGGCACTGTGTGTCAGTGTGGCACCTGAGCGTGGGCCCAAAGTAATGCCTCTTCATGGCATTGTGCTTATGACACATCCAATACTCTGAACTATGTTCAGCTAACTGTTATGCATGTTTTGATTTGTTTTGGTTTCTGCATGTTTCCTTGTGTTTAAAGTGTGTACATAGCTGTTTTTCTGTCCTGGAAGTCTGCTTCGCTGTGACTGTGATATGATGCTAGCTGTTGCCTCTACGCTCACTTATACACAAAGTGGCTTGTTTTTCTGCTTGTTAAGGTTTTATTTCATAGGTCAGTTAGTGTTGATCTAGGTACAACACCCTCCTTTGGAGTAAATGTACCCGGAAGCATGTTTTGCAATGCAATCCAACTGTTCTCCAGCGTTGTTTGCTTTGGAAATGAGCTCAGCCGTAGTGATAAATGGACTTTTGTGCTGTAGATATTACGATGCTATCCAGGCCACTACTAATAGACTGAAAATCACCTGTTTCAAATTATATTTACATTTTGCCAGTAGAATAACAGTGTAACTAATTGATTATTATAACATTTTCAACTGTAACTGTGATTGTTCATTAAAGAGTACTGCTATAAAACATGGTAGCCATTGATACTGTAGTATTATGAAAGCCTTGTTTTAAGTGACTTTCCCAATTTAAGTATAGACTTACTAGTTATTATAATTCATTTAGAAATCCCTCTATGCTTTACACAATTTCTGTACCGTTTTTAGTATTTTCTTTCCTTATGATAGATTATCTTAAGCAGTTAATCAGGCTTGTAGTGGAAGCATTATGCTTATTCAGAGTTTATACAGTTGCAGTTGGTTTTGAAGGTCTACATCTGATTTTACCATCGTTAGACTGATGGATGGAAATTGAGAATATAATTACCAACTAACCTACTGACTAAAACATGGAGATAATGGCCCGTAGACGCTTCTTAGCAACAGGGACCTGGTCTAAACTTAAAGCATGATAGATGAGACTACATACAAAGAGGTCCTTGGGGGAAAAAGCCTTCTCCAGGGGGCACGTGACCTCAGACCTGCAACGACCTGAAGCACACAGTCAAGACAACACTGAAGTCTCTGACAAGTCAAAGCCTGGACTTTAACCCCAGTGATAATTCACAGAAAGGCGCAGAAATCAGTAGATCAGAGTTCACTGAGGCACCCCACCAATCTGACAGGCTTAATAAGGACTTTCAAACAAGAGTGGTAAAAACCAGCCAAAACTAAAGATTAAAGCGCCATTGATTTGGCAGCACATCGGTTTACTGACAGACTTTTTAAAAGACTAAGGAATCTTAGTCTTTTAAAGAACTTTTTGTTGATTTGAGGGTATTCTGCAAAATATAGTAAAACAAAACATAAAGAAGAAACAAATCGGTGATATTTAAGAATATAAGCCGAATAACAATCAAAATTTAAAACTTTTATTTGTGAACCAATGACATGGACTGCAATCCATCTGTGCCTTCTATCTTAAAGAATACTAACTTGAACATAAGGGAAAAAAAACAAAAAAAAAAACGGCAAAACGTGACAGCTGGTGCCAGAGCAGGCGTCATCAGACTCTGGCTTCATTGGAGGGGACAGGCGGGCCACTAACATTCTGTTGCGACATCTAACGGAAGCCTTACAGCTTGAATGAGGGGCGGTTTGGGGGTTGTGGACGCGTCAACAAGCGTTTTCCCCTCCAATGAAGCTGCCCAGTACTGCGATGATGCCTGCTGCTGGTTTAGGTCCTTTGAACACAATACAAAAATATGAGCTGGAAGCACAAGATCATTTTTTTTCCCACCTGCTATGGCAAACACAACACTAACAATGGACACGGTGAAGTTTAACACAAAAGGCAGGCTTCACTGTTTTGTTTCATACAAGTGCTTTAACTTTAAAACTCTGACTATTAAAAAAATATCAACCTACACCAGCTGTCAAGTAGAGCGCAACAAATAATACCATAAACATTTCCCATCATATTGTTAATAATAATAATAAAAAAAAGGAAAACTTCCTGTTCACTCATTTGAAAAAAAAAAAAAAATGCACAATGAAACATATTTTTCACCCCACAAAAGGTGGAGTCAATTTGTTGTCTGAGCACAAAAAGTGTTGGATAAGAATTTGTTTTAAGATTTTAGGGGAAGAAATTGGCCGACTCTCCATTTCAGTCTGGAGAGATTTGCACGAATCACAATAGCAAGGTCCCTTCATATAAAGACCCACTAATAAGTCGTATTCACAAGCAGGTCTGAAAGCTGTCCACACTGAAGGCCGTCCTCATTATTTTCCACAACCTCGGCCTGTCACCACCAACAACCAAATGCCTCACAGGGCCAAGTCAGGTAATGGCAAAATGCTTCTTCTCAAAAGTCTCTCTATACAGTACATCTGCATTCTGATATTCGCAGCATTATTTCACCTTCCTCAGTGGGTTTTTTATTTGGAGACAAAATGAACCAAATTGTCTGCGCAAGGCCAAGAGCAACGTGAGACCACTGTGTAAAACTAGCTTTGAATTTAAACCTGGATCTCACTTTGAATGAACGTTTTAACGACCCAAACGATGCCTCACAGACCCACAATGTTCTCTAGCACAGCCACAAAGCATCTGACAAAACGTAGCCTGCCTGCCTGGGAGAACCACCCACGGATGTAACAGCAACCGAGTAAAATCACAACCTCATTTGTTGTTTTGTTGCGAAGGGAGGGGTGGGGGGTGGGAGGGGGGCACCCTGAGTGTTTGACTGACAGTCACCACCAACATTACTGAGGTAGAAATTTGTCCTGGAGGGAGGACTGATGTTTTCATAAGCTCCCCAGCCAGAGAGGTGCCCAGTCTCAGCTTCCACACCTGTACACATTTGTATTCTCTCTCTCTCTCTTACTTACACACATACACACACACACACACAGTTGGACAGACAGATAAACAGCCTTAGTACTCATCTCTCTGTTGTGCTGTCTGTCCATTTAAAATCCTGGGTTCCTTTGTGAGCTGGTAGGCAGAGAAAACCATCTATGGTGACTGGGAATTAAACACTGGGATGCACCTGGAAAAGACACACACATGCACACACAAACGCACGAGGCTAAACAACTACCAATTAGCTTATTTTCAGAACACTTTTAAGCTCGAGGGCGACAGCTCAGTGGCGCAAGCTCATTACATGCTATTCTATCACCTCTGCATGTAAAAAGCACTTTCCCTTTGTTACCTTTTCTACATTCGTTCATCAAAACCTGCCATGTGACAAGTCGGGTGGCTCTTTTCCCTGCGAGGGGCAGCTTCATCAAAATCTGAAAATACTGCTATCCTTGATGGTCAGACTGAAATGAAACTATTAAAATACTGCAGTGTGGATTTCTATATAAACCTAGAAATGTAACATTCAAACAGTTTGAACTGATTGAATGGAAGTGACCTCAGCTCATGATGTAACAGCAGCGCTCTGACGCTGAAGGAAAATAATGACCTAATTCATCCCCAAACTCCAGTCTTTACTCCCAGCCTGGGACTGAACCTACCATCATTTTGTTCGACAGACAACTAAAAAGATGGGCGTCATCAATAAAACGAGTTCCCCAAAAGCAGAGGGAGACAACTTAAAAACAAGGACAGGTAATCTTTAACTGAGGACATGGAATCATACTAAACCTGCATACAGGTCATCAAGCAAAGCAAACAAAAAAAACAGAAGTAGCTTTCTATGGCCATGTTTACTCAAAATAAAAAAATCCAATTGCTTCCATTTTGGTTCAACAGTTTCTATTTTCCCCTGTGTTTGAGGATGACAAAATGATCTCCGCAGTACGATGATATGCTTGTGCAGAGTGGCGTGTAGGCAGCTCCGTTGCCAGGAGACATCCGTAACTTCCAGAGTGGAGATGTGGGGCAGCACTTTGGCAAAGTTTGACAAGATGATTTCTCAAGATTGCCTGGGGGTGTTGAGGTGGGATTACAAGGATGGCAGCATCTGTTGTCCATGAAAATTAAGCAGCTGCTGGGGGGAAAGTTTGGGATGAGGTACCCCGGAGGGAAAGGAGGGCGAGGCTCTCACATGGACTCAAACTCATCGATGCGCTGCTTCGTGTTGCCCTGCCGGATCTGGCGCAGCGTTTTGTATTTGTCTCGGCCCGCTTTCACGTTCTCGGCGTGTAGGACATCGTTCTGTGTCTTCTTGGTTTCATCTCTGGCGTCGGCCAACTCTGAACTTAATGTCTGGGAGAGCAAAGAGAAGGAAGGATGAGAGGGTGATGAGGAAGGAAAAAAAAAAGAGGGGAAAAAAACCAGAACAGAAAAAATAACAGTGGGGTAATGAAGAAGCATAGAGGTTGCAGAGGAGTGAAAGAGGGAAACAGAAACACAAGGACAGAAGAGTAAAAAGGGGACAAAAACTTCCAGTAATTTTAAAAGTAAACATTTGATTGACACGAAGCAACTTATCTCCAGACGTTAAAGACGTTTGAAAATGAAAATTAAAGACGTTTTGCCTCGCACGGGTAAAAGCAAGGCAAAACGTCTTTAATTGTCACTGAACAAATAAATCTTTCCAGTGAGGTGCAACAGACACAGGCCCGTGGGTGGATTCTAATTGTTTGGTATTTTCTTATAGATTAATAAAACTACTTTGGTTGGTGTTTGAACTGTTCTTGCCATAGTTGCCAAGTTCTGGCCGATACGGTAGCCCAGCTTTGACAGACAGCCCCTATGATACATTTTAAGCAACAGTCTAAGCCAGCACGTCTGCTCCTGTTAAAAGCAGGAGCAGAGAGAAGAACGGACAGAATAGTATGCCTTAGCTTACCCTTATGTGCCATTGCTTGGCTGGTGTTTCTTCTTTGCAACAAAACTGCTGTTAGAAAATCATATAATCATGTACATGTAAATCATGTTACTTGTGTCTGAGATGCGAATCTGGCTTGTTTAGATTAAAGACATATATATGTATTGTATATTATCAATTTAAAAAGTGGTTTTATTTCAAATGTTTTATTCATCCGGGAAGTTTCTAGACCTCATTTCAGCGCCACGTCTCTCTCCACATGGGGGTGTATTTTAATATCTTCATATAAGTTTCATTTAAATCCTAAGGAATGAAATGAGGTACAAAGATTCGACCTTTGGAAAGGGTCAATATCATTTTGTCAAGTAGCTTTATCTTCCTGTGTCCAAAGATTTTATGCAGCCCTTTGACAATAGACTTTAGATTAGACTGTCACACGCTGCCATTTTCCAACCCAGCCCTAAATGTTTTCACCCCTTGCTCGTACCTGCAGCTGTTTCTTGACCCTCTCGTTCTTCTGGGCTTCAGTGACGCGTGCCTCTTCGCTGCGGAGGTCCAGCTGGCTGACGCCCTCATTGGAGAGCTCGGCGCTGGCCTCTGCGTGGTTCTCATCCTGCTCATCATGCTCGTTCTCAGCGTTGCCGCCCGGAGGTGCTGGCACCACCGTCATCGCACTCTTCAGCTCCTCTTTGGTCCTCTCCAGGTCCTCCTGGGCTGACAGAGCCTTTAGGTGAGAGCACGGGGAGGGAGAGTGTTAGACAGAGACACTTCATCAGGTTGATGATCAGAGGCACTGCATTCTTTCTTTATCCATTATGAACAGGCTTATCTATGCAAAACTCCATCTTAAATTAGAAACGGTTTAGTAAGAGCTTATTTTAGAGGCAAATTTGTCAGCCAATGTGGTAAGGACTTGAGTATAATTTACATGTTCCCACTTAACTCAACATAAATCCTGTTCAACTTTGATTCAGCCGACAAAGTGTGATTAATACTAAGTGAAGGATTTGCAGACCAAAGTGCAGATCCTCTGAATAGTCACAGTGAGGACGCCAGCGCATGTTGTCAGGATGTAAAATAATCCCTTGCTTCCTGTGATCTCCACTGTCATAATAAAAGGCTTAAAATGCCCCCCAAAATGTTCTCCATCTTAACTTTAATGCTCCATTTAATACTCAGGCTTCGAACAGGACTGAGTCATAGAATTTCCAGATTTTTGCACGTTTATCTGGTTTTTGATCAACGACTACACAGTGCAGTCATTGTTAAACTATGTTTGATGGGGGGGGGGGCAGGAGTCCTTTACCTTGTGCTGCCATTCTGTGGCCTCGTCATCTTTCTTCCTCTTGGCATCTTCCAGGAGAACAATCTTGGCTGTGAATTCAGCCAGTTCAGAAGCCTGGGAAAAAATAGAGACACTGCTGTTACACAAACTCTAGACTGAGACTACTGACTTCTTCTTAACAAACTCATCCTAAATGGTCAAACACCTGTCAGAGAACTGTGTGTCTACAACTGTATACATATCTGCATAAGCCAACCTGTAACTGATCACATCATCAGTTCACCCACCAGTTGTTCCTGGTTCTTTTGCTGGTCTGCAGCTTGTTTAGCCAGCTCTGACTTGGCCTCCTCGGCTGCCTGCTTCTCTCTCTCCAGCCTTTCGGCTTCCTCCCTCGCTCTCTTTCTCTCCTGCTCCAGCTCCAAGGCCTTGCGAGTCTGTTCCTCAAGCTCTGTGGAAGGTTAGGCACAAACATGTATCCCTAAATATGGCACTGAACAACGGCAGCAGGGAAATACAGGTCTTACAGTTAAAAACAACAACAGAGGAATGAAAGAGAGCTGGCTTCAATCGACGTTTCATTCTGGTCATATGAGCATGATGAATGAACATGACTGGCCCTGACTCACATCCCAAGAGAAATTCCCTAATTTGATCGACAGAAAGAGGGGAGAGGGAGGTAGCAGCAAAGACAAAGAACAGATGGCTGGATAAAAAGAAATACGGTACCTTTCTGAGCCTTCATTGTCTGCTCTTCGATCTGTCTCAGCCTCTCCATGAGCTCTTCTTTCTCGCGCTCTATCCTCTCCTTCTCCTTCTCTGCATATTCCCGCTTCTTTTTCTCATTCTCCAGCTGAGCTCTGAAAGTTTTGCAATTACAACTTTTAGATTGGCATTTTTGAGTGAGAGTTACAAGTTGTAAAATGTGATAAAAACACAGTAAGTCATGCACTCTTATCTTGACCTGGATAAAATGTAGCTGATGGTGCAGCACCTCAAAGTGAGTAAAACACTCCTGCCTGATGTATGTAAACGAGTCAAGACTGCCCTCTAGTGGAGAAGCTGCACCAGCTACTTGTCTCTACCAGAAGCCAATGTCTGATTTCCACTGGACTTTGTGGGGTTCAAAATATTTCATGCCTTTTCCTGAAGGCTTTTCTATGAACTCAGAAACAAAAGGATAATATATGTTCTTCTGCGGTACCTCTCCATCTGTTTGTGGTGCTTCTCCTCCCGGGCCTGAGCCTTCATCTGCTGCACCTCGATGGTGTCAGGTTTTCTCCTCCTCATGTACAGCTCGTGGTTACCCATACACAATGCCAAGATGCGCTTATTGATGCGCAGCCGCGGGGCATAAAATACAAAGTCCTGTGGGGTTTGAAAGCACACCCTTTAATGTGAAGCATTATTCATGTTTTCTGTGTACATGCAGCAGGGGGTCAAGTATTTGTTGGCTGCTTTATACTTGTGATGATTTGTCACTCACAGGTGCTTTCTTGTCAATAGGTTTGATGACAAATTTCTTGTCACTGAAAGAGATATTTCGAATCTCACTCCAGGGGAAGCCAATCTTTGGTGTCAACCTGAAAAAAACATAAATGACCAAAAGTAGTTAAGGACTCACACTTTAAACATTTCAATTGGTGTCACTCTCACATGATGGTATAAAGTACAGGACGACTGGGTTGTGGACTGTTTTCTAACATTCAGCCAGCAGGTGGTGCCTAGTATAAACAGCACCACCTTATAAGAAATCATGAGACTGAATACTCTTTTTTTAACTCTACATTGTGATCTTCATTATAATTGTGTGGTGAGGACAGTGACAGTGGATGAAAACTCAAAATATCACAAATAACTTAGCAAGAATTAAAAAGGTTGTGGCTGCTCTCTGATCAGGAGTGCACATAGAAAAACAGGAAAATGAAATACATAAAGTGATGTTAATGAGGTTGCTATCTCAGGAGAGAAAAAGAAACTGTCCCTTATTTCCTTCCTTTGTCACCTGAGTAAGAGGAGGAGGTGATGAACTGAGATAGCAGACAGGAAGGAAAAACAGAGAGAGGAAATGCTACAGAAGTAGTCGTTAAATCTGTCCTTTCTCCTGCCAGAGGACAGGAAAGACTCTCCTACAGTGGACAGACACCGTCTTCCTCTCTCCACCTCTCCCTCAGTTTTCACTCTGAAAAATATCTTTGCTTCTTCTAAATGTGTTGAACATTGTGCATCTCATGTTGGCATCGAGCCTCTCTCAAAGTGAGAAGATTATATAAAGAAATTTTGTTTTTGTTTGGTCCCTTTGAAACAGTGTCAATGGTGTCAGAGCACCGACAAGTTTTTTTTAATCTTTAGAATATGCCAGGTTTGACAGTAACTACAAGACCAGCTCTGTGGACATTAAAAAAAAAAAAAAAAAAACTGAAATAATTTTTAGGGCAGACTTAGTTTAGTTTAGATTGTGCTCCTTGTTGTGAGTTATGAACTGCTGATAAAAATCTTAGGGCCTGATCTTGCGGTGAGGTCATGTGGGACAGCAGGTGTAACAGACACCGTTATGACAACACCTGTTGACACACATCGGTTGTGACATGCTGTGTCATAAGCATCCACCTACTGACCTCCTCATGTTGGCTGCTGTTAAGTAATAAACTGTGAACCACCACTCTGAGCCCCTTGCAAGCATGCGTTTATGTTAAAGGATTCCAAACCACACCAACACATGACGTGACGGGAAATCAGACGGCTTTTCCTGTCCTGTCCAACGAATCTGTTAGTGTGTGCATCGTTGTGTGACTTGTGTGTGACCTTACTTGTCTTCGTGTTCATAGATGTTGAGGCCAAGGGCATCCACGCCTAGCCACAGCTGTGTGCCCTTTTTGTTTTTGATCTCAAAGTAGTTGACGCCGTACATTTCCAAGTCCTGGGCGATTTTAAGATACTCCATCATGGAGTCCTCTCTAAAGAAGAAGAAAAGCCAGAGGAGGAGTTAGAAGATCATATATCATGTGTATTTTCTTTTCAACAACTGTCCACAGTCACATCAGTAAGACTGAATTAAATCTGTGAACATTTTATTTTTCATTTAACAAAACAAATGACCCACTGACTCATACAATCAAATCACACATTCCATTAAAAGGCAGGTCAACACTATCAGATCGACTGTGGAGACTTCCAGCATTGTTCCACACCCTCACACGACATAACAAGCCCAAACACGTACACTCTGATACAAACAGTAGGAATGTGCTGAGGAAAGTTTGACACATACCTGAGCATTCCTCGGTGTTCTTCGTGCCAAGTCTGTATCCTGTCCTCCCACTGCTCCTTGGTCAGCTTGTGCTGCTCCAACACTCTGTGGAAACAAACAGAAACACAATGACTTTGCCTGAGAGGATGCTGAACAGCACAGAATTATTTCCTTGAGAGGAAATCATTGAAAATTCCAACAGGGAACAAGACGCATTCCAGGTTTCTCACCGACAGTCACTTGGGCTCACAGCAGAGCCGTACAGTAAAGATTGTGGCACATTTCATTTGGATGTACCTCTGAGGCAGCAGTCTGTCGTGGGTAAGATACCCAGGCTTATGGGCATCTTTGCTGTAGTCTCCATACTTGGCCTGGACAGAGTATGATGCCAGTAGCACTGCTGTCTCTGGGGGACAGTAGTTCTCATCGTTTAGGATGGCCTCCTTCACCTGGCAGGATGGGAGAGGGTTAAACAGTTCACAAATTAAATTCAATATATTCAACGCTGATGCTTTTTTATCCACAACAAATTAATACATGAAATAAAAAAGAAAATATTTCCACATGGTTCTTCATTATTTAAAGTTTAATTGGGACGGTTTTAATGTCGTCATCCCACACTCCCTCATCTTCTGCAAGGGTGTAATAGCAACTGACTGGAGACGTAGGACCACCATCTGTTCATCCTTATGCGCCCATCTTCTAATGTTTGTATTTTCTTTTGCATATTTTCTTCAAATTTGGTTGATATCTGCACTACACTTGGATGGAAACGTGCAACCTACCTGCAAGAAGAAGAGTCTCTGGGTGATTTCCTGGATCAGTTCCTCTGAGACATCCTCGGGGTAGAACTTGGCTCTGAACTTAAACTGCAGAGGGTTCTCTTTCTTCACATCCTGCTGGGTCACCTGGATGAAAAAAACAAAAACAACTCGTCATCAGCAGATCTTAAACTTTGCGTCATCTCTACATATCAGCGAGTGGCCTGGGAGGAACATGTCACAACAAAGCTTGTGACGCTGGCATATTATGTGATTTTTTCTTTTAATCTATCTCAAGACACATTCAGGAACAGTTATAAACAAGCATATTCATCACATGACACTTCTGTAATCAGGTCATTGTCAGTCGGAAGAGATCTTTTGATATCTGGGGACATGTGCTACTGGCCTGGCTGTACATAATGTGCACATACACACAGACAAAATAGTTTCCACTGGAGCCTTGCTTGTTAGAAGAAATCCTGTCACAGGTCATGTTGAAAGCCAAGCATTGGTCTGCAAAGGCATCAACACACACACACACACACACACACACACACACACACACACACACCCTGGCTTAACAGCTCTTCAGTGAAAGGGGAAGGCCCTAAGTCACTGTCTCTCGATTAATTGCATTCACTGTGCTTTAGCGGCAAGAATGTCATGAACAATACTGTCAAAGCATCAAACAAATACGGTTAGTAAGATAAAATAATACATAAAAAGAATAACAGAATGGCAGAAAGCAGTAAACATGTATAATTCATCAGTGTCAGTCTTTATAAGAACAATTAATTATTGAAGATCATCAAATAGTCTTTACAGAAGTTAAGGGACAACATTGGTCGGTTGTTTCTTTCCAGTATGCGATATATTTTTCTTTTTGGTTGGTAATAATTTGGTCTGGTCTGACTGGGTTGTTGTTGCTGTGCAGAATCAGTGTGGGACTCTGAGATGTGTTAAGTTGTCTGCAGGCAGCCTCTGGACCAGCTGTCTGTCTGTCTGTCTGTCTGTCTGTCTGTCTGTCTGTCTCTCTCTCTCTCTCTCCAAGCGTGAGGGGGAATTTCTGTCACGCATACTCGGCAACACAGTCACACTGTAATAGGAGGGGTGTTAAGGCTGGAGGGTGTGTTGGCCTGACTGATACAGGAAGCCTGTTAAAAGAGCACATCTGAGGCTCAAAACCACAGCAGAGCTTCTAGGCAAATCCCAGACAGACAATAGACACTGATGGAAGACAGATAAAGTATGAAAGAAAACAAAAGAGAAAGATCCTGACAAAGAATTAAAGAGAGGAGGAGGCAGAGACAGTAAAAAGAAAAAGACAGTAAAAGAGTGTGTAAATGAAGATGAGTGACTGACCTTCTTATTGAGTTTGAGCCAGGTGATGTAGCCTTTACTGTCCACATACTGTAGGCCAAAGAACCAGACCTCACGAAGTCCCACCGTCTTCACCACCTGAGAATAAAACAAAATGAACTGTGAATTCTTACAGGTGCAAGAAAAATCATTCTTAAAATGAAGTTTATGACAGTAAACAGGTGGGGACACATAGGGTGACAACCTGGCTGAATTGAACCAAGATCATCATTAGTAGATGATCCACATCATCATTTAAAAGGACTATGGGCAGATGCAAAATCCAAAATGGTTCGTCGTGTATCTGTTATATTGTACGGTTGTCTATTAATCAAAGAGAGCACAGCCAACAAAATCCTGTTACTGAATTTCATTTTAGCTTCCTTCAGAGCAAGTTGTGCACGTCACATTTGGTATCACACTTTCTTCCTAACAAGCAGTGCAACAGTCTTTCATATTAGACTGCAGTTTCAAGTGTTTTTGTGTCTATGCTCCACAGGCGTAACACACCCTGCCTCTCTACTTGTTTGGAGTGTGTGGGAACACATGAACTGCCTTGTGGTGTGTGACTGGACCATGGGCTCTATTGCCTTTCTTTGTGGTGCTTAGATGTGCTATTAAATCTAACCATGTGGCTCTAAGAATCTTAAATGATAAATAATAATGTAATGATAATGATAAGGTGCGTGCATGATGTGTTTGTGTAAATCTTTTGGTTCACAAGGAGCTGGGATGAAGAGAATATTGTTGTTCTTGTTGTGTCTGAAGTCTCTGAAGCTACTGAATTTATGAGACAAGGACACGATGGAACTCTGGAGATAAACTCTCCAAGATGAACAAACACAAACCGCTTCTGGTGAATAGTACAAAGAGGAAACTGAGATTCAGATGACATTATTACCGAGCCAGCTAAATTTGAGCATGCTTTCTATCTGAAAATGCTCTTGTTTTGGACTGCCAACAGCAAAAGTGAAACTCAAGTCAGCACATCCAGAATGAGAGGTATAATATAAAGCCACAATGCAGGGTAAATTTAGTAGTTAACAGCTGCTTACGCAGATTTGGCTGTTTTAGAGTCGAAATTTGTAGTTATGTCACTCCTGCTCACCTGGTCAAAGAGTTGTTTTCCTGTGGTATTGGGCTGGATGGCAAACTCCAGCTCTGCATCCATGGTGGTCACACGGACGTTGATCTAGGAAAAAAAAAAAAAATACAACAAGAAGTGTACTTTGTTTGCCATATTACATTTTAATATTTTACATGTTTACAAGTTTCCTTGAACTGCACATTGTTTTGTTTACTGTGATAGTTTTACACTGGGCAAAAAAAGTTAACTTCTGATTAAGCTTAACAGCATTTTGTTAAAACTATTAAGTGGATTGGCCAAATAGGCTTACTGAATATTAGGGATAGAAATGAGGACTGTCTGTGCTTAATTCTTATCATCTCCCCATTGCTTGTCGTGGAATAAAAGACTAAAACACAGTATATGTTGTAGGATGTGGCACACGTGTACCAACACAACTGACGAGGCACGAGTGCTGCTGTCTCACTCTTTCTCAGTCTTGTAGGAAATCACAGAAGAGAAAGGAAGGTTTCCCCAGTATGTGGCAATGTATCAATGACCTGCAATCCTAATCCATGTTTAGTAAAGGGACTGTGTAAACTTGTGTCTTGCTCCCTCTTTCCGTCTCACACGGCCAGGGTGAGCAAGCCCCACATTTCAAATCACCCTACTACTCAGGGCCCCTGTTGGGGTGGAGTAGAGGATAGAAGTCAGTCATTGGCTGTGCCCTGTTAAGTGGTACTGGAAGTAGGCATAGCAGAAGTTAATGACACTAGACAGAGTAGATCTGACCTCTGAGGCATCTGACATCCTTCCTCCCACACTGGGATGTACGTTGCTAAGTAGTGGTTAACGAAATGAGAAAAGAGACGGGGGAGGGAGGTGAGAAGTAAAACGAGAGGCAAAACGAGTGCAAAAGCAAAAAAAAAAAAAAAAAAAGCGGGTGACATAGAACAGCAACAGGAAGAACGAGGGATGATCAGGGTTGTACAACTCCTTTTGAGATCAAGTTACAGCGAGGTTACTGTAGAAGAGCCAACCATACAAAAAAATGGAAAGGAGAAGGGATACACAAAAAAGAGGCTTCCTTTTCCTCTCAGCAATTACACACAAAACCTCAGGAACGCTGACTTTGCATTTCTCTCCCTCTCCCCTGTCTCTCCTGCCTTCATCCCACTCCGTTTCTCTGAACATCCCTGCAATAAATAATCCATGAAACTTGTGTCTATACAGCACATAGCTGGACTCCCCCACACCACATGCAGCTCAGAACACAATGTATCTGCCTGTTTCCCTCTCATTAATTACCCATGAAAAGCTGCAGCACTTTCTCCACACTATAGCCATCTCACATGAATACTCATGCATGGCCTCCACTATCGCTGTGCAACAGTCCATTTATAGAACTTTACTTTAGAAAAGGACTGTAAACTGTATCCCACATGTTCATAATCTAACCTGCTTAAGGCCAAGCTTTATTTTGGTTGGAAAATGTGAGCAGCTTCCCTGGAATTAAGGTTTTTTTTGCCGATCTTCAACCAGCTTTGTATCATTATAGTGTGGGTAGTTTAAATATGCAAATGAACAATGGTTAACTTTCCTCCATGGTGCCTGCATCCAGAGATCCATGCTCATTTGCCCACAAAAGTCCTCCGGATGATACGTTTCTCGTTGCTGGCTCTAGGGCTGGTGTTTGCACTAAAGATTTTAAGGTCTTTCTGTGTGGAGTTTGCAAGTTCTCCCCGTGCTTGCGTGGGTTCTCTGCAGATTCCTCACACAGTTGTCCGTCTCTATGTGTCGGCCCTGTGATTGACTGTGATTGTCCAGGGTGTACCCCGCCTCTCGCCCAAAGACAGCTGGGATTGGCTCCAGCTCCAAGAGACCATCTTTCCAGCAGTGAAGTACTTCAAGTGATTAAATCTTCAATCAGGGACATTTGTCATTTACTGAAAAAAAATATGATGTGCTCTGTTGCCAAGTTGTCTTTCAATTAAATCATAATTAAATCAATTCCTACACTTATGGATGGAGAATTTCTAGTCCTAGTTCTAGTCTATTCTTGAGATGAGTCTAAATCACTCACAGTCACATAATACAACATTATGGCATCATAACTAAATCCATAGAGTTTTATCCTCAGTGAACTTTACAAAACAGACCAGCACTTGATCCAGGTGCTGGAAGTTTATGTAAAAAAGTGTGCAACAAATTCCATCACATTTTATGAAGCCAACCAAGGCAGAACTTTTAACTACGTGGGCAACATCTCAATCTGAAGCAGGCACATAAAAAAACCTGAAAAACGCCACATCTGCAAAAAAACTGTTCATGGGTCACTGACAGATGAATTAACTTTGTGTTGGTATCAAGAGGGGCTGTCTCATTGACACTCTGAGACAGGAGTAGTTATGGAGAATGTAGTGCTGATGTAGTGGTTTCCAAGTGACCGGCCTTGAATGTCCCTTCCCCTGCATTTGTGTGGGGCCCGCTTTTGTGTGTCAGTGTCAGTGTGTGTGTGTGTGTGTGTGTGTGTCTCTGCCAAAACACAGCAAAGCCACAGAGCAGAGAGGTGGAATCCTGCAGGGAGCAGACGGTCAGTTAATCCTCTCTCCTGCACAGAGAGGGGGAGGAGAATAGGGACAACAACATGCCGAGGCACTAACACGGCTAATCACACACTCCGACAACTGAGGAGTCTCGAAGGAGCCACTTTTTCAAGTCTGTCCTTATATGACGCCGCCACTGTCTGGTGACACCAGACACACTGACTGGGCAGCATGACAGTTCCTAAAACGGAAGAATGACTCCCTTTAAAAAGAGAGAAATATCAGTTACAGATAAAGGTTAGAAGTAAGAGGTAGACCAGCAGGTGCAAACAGGGAAAAGCATGTACACTATCTACGTGTGTTCGTTTAATGGTGCCACGCCATATGAGGCCTCCTGCGTGTCATGGTGTGAACTGACATGCCTTAAAGTTCCTAAAAGCAAGACGTAAATAAAGTAAGTGTAACACAGGATGTGCACTTGATGCTGCTGAGTCATCTTTCAGTTGCGTCAACATATCTGTTGCATATGTTGTGACTGAATGCACGTCTGCAGCTCATTCAGATGTTCAGATGATCACATGCTTTGTACTTTACTAATGATTTAATTTCAGCGAGCCCGTCAACATCTTCCTGATAATGTACATCAGCAGCAGGAAATACATCTGTTTCACAAACACTCTTTTCCTCCTCTCTCATTACTTATTTTAAAAACAAGACATAAATGTTTTGCATTAACAAATTAAATGCATGATTAGATATCAAGTTTATTCTCAATATACTTGGCATTTATACAATTTCACAAGAAGGGGAGGCCAATATGAAAGTACTGTGTAACGGAACAAATGTGTCCTCTGGTCAGGATATGGAAACACTGTTTCCACTGCAGGAGCTGTTCTCACGTGATCTCACGCAGCCTGCTACCTTAAAGTTAATGAGATTTGTGTAGACATAGAGGAGGAGAATGAAACTGTAAATACAGAGCGGGAGGACGAGACAACCCACTGCTCCAGTGAATTCCACTCTCCGGATACACAAGTTCCTCCAGCAAGAGCGAGACACTTGCCTGGTGACACACTGGCTAGAATGGCTGCCTCAGCAAAGTCAAAAAGCATCACAGCTACATCTGGTAGACGTTGAGTAGGAAGGTAACTCCATGACCCTCTCCACTCACATGACGCTGAGGCCCAGTGGCAGGCGGCTCAGAAGTTATGACGAGGCATTTTGCATTTTCAGCATATTGGTTTGTGTGTTTTTGGTTCATTTCCTTTATTCTGCTCATTGTTTTCCACCTCCCTCTCCCCATGTTCCACATGACAGATCTCCTGTCTCATACGTAACACTTTACTGTGCTCTCCCTCCTGTACAGGCAGCATCACTGAACAGACCTGATGCTGCAGTGACAATAGTTAAAGCACAAACTTGACAAGCAAATGCCCAAACGAAGGCCAACAGAGATGAGAGTCCAATGAGTATCTCAATGAGTCTCCAAACCAGTGACTGTGCCATTTCCATTTTGTTGTTGACTCATTTTGTGCACTTTTGGGATGTTTGTCAATCCCCTCTCCATTTCAACTGCAAAGATGAGTTCTCACTCAGACGGGCCCTTCGTTAAATGTGCAGCTGTTTAGTTACTGTAAGCTGTTAAGAGGAGCTTTGCTGAGAGAGGCCTTAAGAGACACACGCGTACGTACACACACACTCCAATCAGAGGAGCTGCTAATCTGGCCTGCTGGGCTCTGAGCAGCTGTCTGTCCCTCTGATTAACCCCCCTGCAGGGTGAGGCAGGGAGGGAGGGAGGAGTGGAAGGAGGAGTGAGAACAGGGGAGGAATCACTGCTACCTACAAACAAGCATTCATCCACTTGGGGTACAAACAGGATCTGAAAAGTTTCCAGTGATTTTATTAGATAGCAGGAATAATAAGAGGAAAAAGGAGGGCCTTACTTACTCTACTTGATTCTGGACCTCACTTTTGTATTGTAAAAGAGGTGAAGGGTCAAACAGAACTGGCAAACAAAGTTTTAATGTTGCCCAGTATCAATATTGCAACTCCTTCCTTCCCATAGTGTATCTCCTGAGTACTACAACTAACTCCCATATCTCTTTCCTTTTCCAATTTCATATTATTCCCATCCAAACTGGCTGCTTCCTTCCCTGACAGTCCCATAGTGGTCTGGAGATAATCCTCCCTCTTCACTTTGCTGCTGTGCTTCCACAGAAAAAGGATGTTGACTCATGGATGGGCCCGAATATACACAGCAGGCCCTCTCTCTGGCAAACAGGAAAACAGCCACAAGCTAGGAAGCCAGTGAGGGCCCTCTTCCTGTGGGGTGCTCTCACCTCATAATTCGCCTGCCCCCCCCTCGGCCCAGAAAGACCACCAAGCAAGAGGGGTGGGATGTGATGTCAGGATATTTAAGAAACTGCACATAAGTCCCAACAAACAAAACTGTACATGTTGATAGACTCCCTGAAATGGACTGTTTTTGCTTTAACCACGCAGATGTTGATGCTGTCAGACAGGGATGCTAATATCTAATTCATGATCAATGAATCATCGTTTTAAAAGATCCATTGACAGTTATATTCCAGGACACTAGTTAAATCAGTTTCAAGTGGTTGACGGCTGAACAGAAAACTCACCTTTGACCATAAACTACTAAGAGCCTGGATAGCTTGCTTTAAAAGTTGCTATAGCTCTCAGCTGTTGAAAGGCTCGTTTTATTTATAGAACAATTTCCTTCGTTGCTAAGATGCATCTCGACTGTCAATTATGCAATTAAGTTTTGAAGAAACTGCTCTCAGATCTTGCTTAGTCACTGATCCATTTGCTAGATAAGTACAAGTGGAGAAGGGATGAGAGAAGTCACTCTGGAGCAGCACAGCTGAAATGATTTGCCAATCAAAAGACAATTCATCTGCAACAATTTGAATCACTGATTCATCACTTCAATTATTTATCAAGACAAGAAGTCAAGACTTTTTTCTTTGCTTCATATTTTAAATTAAACATAAGCTATTTGAACTGGCATCATCATTTTTGACACAAGACTTAACCTTTAATATTACAACAGCCCTAATCATTCAGCTGCTTGCTCAGGAAGAAAAATGAAAACTGACAACTTTACCTCCAAACTGAATTTAACAGGATGTGCTCAGAGGTGCCTGCAAAAGTCTTACCGTAAACAAGAACTATGCACGAAACTATGCAAGAAACTCAGAAATCCAATAATTATTGCTAAATCACTAAAGGAAAAACAAACTGTGTACCATCCCTGCCTGCTCAACAAATTGCAACTGTTTTAACGCCTTGGTTACAGATGAGTGCCGACATCGATACGTAAGAGGCCTATATCAAAAGTTTTGCTCTCTGGCAACAATCCCACACAAGGTCACGTCTGATGCGCCCTGCTCTTGCTTCCTCTGTTTGTTGTGTCAGTGCCTCCCTGCGACAAGCTGTACTTTCTCTGTCAGTTATTGTCTGCGACAGAGACGTCGCTCTCAGCAGGACGGCCAGCGCTCCGCTGTCCTATGAGCCTTTTGGGATGGTGCCCTGGTGACTCAGGGGACAAGAGGGGAAGTGGAGGATGACATCAGTGCCTGGCTGTTCCTCTTCTGCAGCTTCCCAAACGCCCCCCACCCACCCCACCCCACCTACAAACACACAAAAACACCCACCACCGCAGGAGCTAGACAGCAGATGTGCTTCACTTGTGGTGAAGCCTGACGCCTGTTGTTTCCAGTTCCTAGGAAAGTTTCTGATGTAAGCGCGAGCAACTTGACCTTGAAATCTTTCCATGAGGGGAACTCTAATCAAACACAATGTAAGCTTAGCTTTGATATTCATCAAGTAGACCAGAATTCATTAACTGAAAAACTCAAATACTCAGTGCTGCTGTGACATTGCTCAAAATCTCAAATTATGTAACATGCAATATCTGCAGACGGACAATCTGTTCATGATGAAAAAGCAGGATGACAACGGTGGGACAGCCTTGAAGGGACTGCATCAAATCGGTTTTGTTTTGGTGTTGTTCACATCCCAGGACCCTGGCATTCTCTCCACCCTTTAAGCAACAATGGCAGCAGTGTTGCAGTTGCCTGTGGGCCAGGCCGTTCATTTCACACTCTGACTGTTGTTTGCTTGGAAGAGAAGTATGAGGAGTGGGGGCAGCCATGGGGATGAAACTGCCACTTCCCAGAACGCACAAATGTAGCTTTCATGACAACTGGAGAGCAGTGAGTTATAGACGCAGACCAGGCAGGAACAAACACGCAACTTTCATGTTTCTCATTCATATCATATATCCTGGGCCGCTGTTTAATATGTTGCAACACTGCAGCACTCTGATGTTGAGCAATCTGAACCAATTAGCAGGGAGAGTGCCTAACTCAAGTGTTTCTTCCTGGCTCCTTCCCCTTAGTGCTGCAATGCTGTACATCTTTGAAGAACTCTGTATGATAAAAGCTGCTGACATTTCTGTGCCAACTCTCATCTAGCTCCTTTCGGCCTTACCGGTTTTGGCATTTTTGCTTCCTCTCCTCCTTACACCTGACAGCTGAGAGGATAAATCCGTCACAGGGCGGCAATAACACCTGTATCACAGGATCTGAAAGGGAAAGAGAGAATTTTACTTTCAGGCGTGCAGCATACATGGGGGAACAATATTAGCAGCTGTTTAAGTACAGTGTTATTTACTTGTTTTGTATTCTCAATGATTTGGCATGAAGCAATGCATTACAATACAAAAGGTCATCTTTAACTTTAGCAGACATTTCAACAAAATTGGAAGATTTTTATATTAGGATCTGTCAGTCAAGCTCTAAATTCAGTGGTGGGGAAAATATCATGCATGCAGCAGAAAATAACCGAATATAAAGTTGAGAGGGGAAGCACAGGACTCTTGAAAAAACTGGAACACATCCCATTCCTAAATCTGTTAATGACTACAAGACAGAGAAGCCCCAAACAACCAGATTCACAGAGAAGTGCTTTTGCTTTCAGTCTCAACATGCACTACCACTTTGCTGCACATACGGTAACGATTGCATGGGTGTATGGGGGGGGGAAACTAGACAAAATTACTGTGGGAGAGAAGACTGAAAGACAGTCGGGGCTTTATGTGATGACTCACGGACATTTTAAACTGATTATCGGTTAAACTTTAGCAGAATAAAAGATGTTTTTATCCATTTGACTCTGTATCTCATCATTGCACACACTAGATGCACTCTGGTTGGTAATGGCCTGTGTTGGATGATAAAGAAATTATGCATTTCACCAAACATTTCTGGTACATGAACTTGTCACATCAACCAGATCTGGATAGTCTAACAGGGGCAGATGGTCCTGTACTCTGTCAGAGATCCAGTATAAAATCTCAAAGCTTAAAGAGTGTTCTACTGAACAGAGATTGCTGCAGGGCACTTTGCAGATGGGATGATTTCTAGCTAGCAACCAGTTTGATAGCTGCCATTTTCACATCAGAATACATTTACAAGCAGCACTGATCAGGCAGCTGTCCTGTCAACACAATACTGGGATATGTCTCTAACAGGTCCGCAACTATATTAATCAAACGTACTTTATTTTGAAATCAATGTCTCTGTTAGTGTTGGTTTTCCAGAATAAGACCACCAAAGGACCCCCCAGCTACTCCATATTGGAAACTGAAGACAGAACAATGATTACCATCGCACAGGGAGTAATAGGGTATATTTTTCTGACTGCTAGTGGCCTTAAATGTTGAAGAAAGCCGTGTGGGGGAAGCCCACTGGACATTTTGAGCCGTAACGGCCGTAACGTTACTCCGCATGAAGACGACCACTTGTAGCTTGTGAGCAGTTAGCTTGTCTGTTTACCCGCCGACAGTTCGCAGCCGTTACACTGGGAATTAAACGCTTTTTAATGTAATGGTGGACAACTGTTGGCAAAACGTTAGCTACAGCCGAATGACACGACAGTAAATTTAATAAAATACGTACATTTGTCTCATTTAAAAAAGCCCTTTTAGCAGTTAGTCTCGTTACTATTAGCTTAATTTCAAAAATACTCCTCATGAAGTCAAGAGGAGGCTGACATTTTGAAGCTACTGGGTGTAGTCTACATAACGGGACAAGCCTAGCTTCGCTCACACGTGAAGTTTTAAAGCTTTAAAACGCTGCCCATCATTCACTCGCCACCAAAATCAGAAACATCCCCATTAAATGTGTGTTAAGAGGACAAGCGCGGTGCGTTCACGGGCAGTTTAAGGACGCGCAACTTCGCACAAGTCAGCTTTTTTTTTTTCTTTTTTGTGTCGTGTGGTTTAAAATATGAATCGGTCGAACACGAGGATATCCGCTATTGCATCAAACTTGTAGCTCATCTTTTAGGGAGAGGCAACTCACCGGGGGGACGAAGTGTGTCTTTAAATTGATAGGAGAGCCTGGTAGCTTCAAATAGTGACAAAATATCCACGATGAGAAATTCCGTTCAAGATTCCGTTCCTTGTCTCTTCGTGATTTTAGCCGAAACAAATTCCCACAGACATGGAAAAACCGTTGAAGTCTTAACTACCATAAGGCGATTTGGGGTGCTAGTGTCGAGCCAGCCGGAATGAAATACTATAGCTTCCGGTCTTAACTTTAAAAATAAAAGCCTCACGGAGGCGTGGAGCGGGGTTATATTACAAAAGAGTTTGGGTATCACAATCTTAGCCACCTGCTCATCTATTAAAGTTAGATTTTAAAGTTAGAAAAGAAGAAAAGTGCAACAGTCACAAGTAATATAACGTGGCATTCAAAAATGACACATACGAAAAACAAACACTGCTTTAGAGCAATATTTTCAGCTTGTGTGTTAACCATCTACCGAAGAACTCCAAGTTAAGTTTCACGATTTTTCTTCTGTACACTTTATTGTTATATATTATTTCCCTTTGTTTATAGTTACGTTTTTTTTAGTTTACTTTGAAGGAAGAAATGCCGTATTTCCGGTCATGTGTTCGGTTTCCGTCGCTAACTTAACCAAGCTAATAGTGGAGATGTTCAATATGGCTGTCAGCAGCAGAGGTGTGGATGCAAAGCGGGTATGGGGCGTGCATCGTGCCATGAGCGGTATGGAGGGTGATTAATATCAGACTGAGGCTTTGTGAAAGGCTAAATCAGTGGCAGAGCTCCCCTCTCTGGACCCTCTGGCGGACTGCATCTGTGCATTGGCTTGCAGTGGGAACACTTGAAAGCATGTGAACCCAATCTGCAGCTGCAGAATGTTTCTTGCAGTTTAGATTTGTGCAGGATATATGACAAAAAAAAATGGAGGTGCATGGGGCCTTTATGTGTCTGTGACTTAAGCCTATGCCATGTAAATCCTTATTTATTCTCCAGCCTAAAACCTTTGCCAAATATCATCCTCATGTCCTTAAGTGCTCATTTTTCATGTCATTCTTTAAATCTCTGATACGCATCAGCTGTCCTGCCAGTAAAAAATGCTTTTTCTTCACACTGCCATTTAGGTCTGCTACAGCATGAAGCTGTCTTAGTCAATATTCCACATAAAAATCTTTTTTCTTACTGGACCTGTACTTTGAGAAGCCCTGGCTAAGAGATTAAAACTGTGCATGTTCAGTGCTTTCTTATCCTATCTGATAAATATGATCTCTAGCTTAATGTCTATGCGAATAATATGACAACAAACTATTATTCTAACTACATCTTATTTATGATCAGCAGCAGTGCTGACTCCTAAGAGAAGAAAGCTTTAGAATGGGTTTTTGATGTGTGGATTCAGAAGTCGTTCTGCTCTTGTGTTTTTTCTACCACCAGATGTCATTGTGGCCCTTCTGGTGGCGCCACAGATAAGTTACACACAGTGGAAAAACTTGCTTCAAACAAAACTGACAGTAAATGAATCAAGGAAATAATTGACTGAGTGATGAACCGAGTGATAATCTGAAATGACTTACTGAGTTAAGGCTGACCTGTCAAACTAGTGTGAGCTGCAGACACCTTGGAGGTCTGGATGCTTTTGTAAGAATGTCTTGCAGATAGAAATGCTCTCTGACAGCAAGGGTGTTCTCAGAGCTGCATAAATACACTTGCAAGTGAGCCTCTCATTCCATGTTGGTCCTCTGAGAATGAACAATGCCAGAGGACAATCTATTGACTCAGTATAATAATGTTATCAGATTGTACTGGTGCAATGCATCTTGATCTGAAACTCTCTGAAAATCTAATTATTCAGATAACTTAGTAAAAGGGATTATTGGAAAGGCCTTGGAGTAACCAAAATATCTCTTCACAGGAAGAGGAAGAACAGGTAGGAGGAGGAGGAGGAGGAGGAGGAGGAGGCAGCACTGAACCGCGTTCAGTTAATTGGGTAGGCGGAGTTTTGCTTGGAATAACGTCAGGTAAGAACACCGCATTTTCACTATAGCAGTCTGGTGCACGCAACTGTCACGATGAAGCAGACCTAAATAATAAGCACAACATCTTCTTTATCAACCCAGGGTGCAGTAATATGCATATGTGTAAATAATAATGCAGTTTGCTTACAGGACGCATGGAGGCAGCGCAGCACTGTCGGTAGGTCCGCTAATTCATTTACTGAGACATTACTGAGTGTTGTTGATGAAGAAGTTAGCACGCCAAACTCCATTATTAATCGGGCAATTTAAACGTTTGTATACCGACAAAGGAAAACTATTCACTTCACATTGGACACTTTGATTAACATAGCCAGGCTGACAATTCGGCATACAGGGGCTTCACAGATTTTTAATAAATGTGGACAAATTTGAGTATATGAATCCATTGTTTCAACACCACAGTGTGGATAGGGCTGTTTTGCTCCCCCACTGGGCTCCTCACTTTGGTGAACTGGTCTCACTAGCAAATAACTCATTTCAATTACCAGTTGAGATGAAATAAAAAGTAAATAGTTACAGTATATATGCATTATTTATTTCTCAGTGTCCAGCACTTTGCATACAGTAGCTACACCCATGTGTCCCCTCATTTAATTCTCACAGGTGTCTGTTGCAAGTTGTCCTTTCAATTAAGTGGAAAAAAGTTTGGTATATCTAATGCAATGAGGTTGCATTCATGTGTTTTGTGCTCTATGATGATGCTCTTTTAATCTCTTTTAATGTAGGCTACTGTTCAGCAGAGACAATCCAGTGCTGCCTGATCTCCTTGATTTGAAATATTTGTAGAGGTGTTAACTTTAAGTTAAAACTGAAAGTGATTTTTTTTTTTTTTTCCCCCCCGCTTTCCTCGGATAACACATAAGCACTTAATATCTGTTGATTCATTTGTTTCTGTGTGCTGTGGACATCCCCTAGATCACGACTGTGAACTTGGCTGTGAGAAGTGTCACATTGTATTGCATGTGGAACTAGTCTTCGGTCTTTATTTAGCCTGGCATATCACCACGTCACAAGATCTCTGTTCATATGACTAAGGGCATGCTGCTCTATTGTCGAAGCAATGAAAGGAACCACTGTCAGGGAGCTGGTAATTGGATGGGGAATTTGATAAATTTGCTTTGATTGTTCTATCACAAATCATCAGGTGTGTGTGTGTGTGTGTGAGAGAGAGAGTCTACCAGAGTGAATATTGATGCACATACACCACATGTGCCAGAAAACTGCTTAAAATGCTGAACTCTGACACCATGTGGAACAGGTTTTCACTTGATATGACGGCTAAATGGATTTACGGAAATTAGCCACTCACGCTACAATTGCAATCAGTTGAAAAAAAATGCACAAACTGCTTAAATTATATGTGAATGTATCTGTAACAGCTGATTCAAATCTTACTGAACTTGGATCACTCATCAGATGTAGGCACAGTTCACTGGAGGCATTAATCTATTGTGGAGACGTGGATTTTTTCATGATAGTAGGAGATAGTATGTCTCTCTGCAATATATTGTTATCTATTGTCACAAATGAGCCCGAGCTGATCACACATGCCTAAATGCACAGCTCGATCTAATGAAAAGATAGAATTAGTGCCTGTAATGTTGTTAACACCACTCAGGATAGACGTGTGTGTGTGGTGCACAGAGGCATGGATGTTGTTATGTGTTAGGCAATAGGAAAAAAGCTTTCAGTTCTGTCCTGTGTGTGTCCTCCCCTTTCTCTCTGTACACTGCTGACCAAATTAAATGGACAGTGCATCAGTCTCTTTCTGTTCCTATTATTCCTGCTGCGGTCTTTCACCTGAGTCTATCGCTCAAGTATGGTCATGTTCCAGTATTTTCTTTTTCCCCAGTATTTAATTTTTAGATTTCCTCGATTTAATGATGTTTGGCATCTGTGCTCTTGCAGGAGCCGTGAAGTGCATGTGAAGAGGAGAGTCCGCTGAGTTTCGGTGTCCAGGGGCGAGGATGGGAGAGCAGCTGTCGGTATCAGAGGACCTGGATCAAACGCTGAAGGTGCAGTCGACAGTCAGTGGTAGGGATCACTGCAGCATCTGTTAGTTTGTTACCTGTTGTGTGTGCTGTCCCTTTACATTTACACGGGAAGTCTGGACTCATATTGTGGACAGAATGCAGAAACTTAACCTGCTTTACACCTCCTGTCAGGTACAGTTTACAGCTTTCGTGTAGCTGACATTGAAATGAAGACTTGACTTTTTATTTTTTTCAAAAGTTCTTTTTTTGGAAGGTGACTCAAAAAAAAAAAAATCAAATGAATTGATTGGTTAACAGACTTGTCCGATAACCACCCGATTTCATTTGGATTTAGATTTTTACATGGTTTTCATTGTTGAACTGCAGCTATTTTGGGTTAATGTGCTTGTGGTGATTCAGTCAGCCAGCACATGTATTAACGACACATAGAGGATGTGTCACAAGCCGCGGTGGTGTATAGCATTCCTAACATGAGTCAGTTGGTGTCGTCTGAGTGTTTGAATTCGGTTCAGGAGGGTTGTTAACAGTTGCTGTTTCTTTGGATACATCCAGGTGTTGTTTTTATAAACCCTCCAGTATATGTAGGATCTTGAACTCAGAAGTCGGTAATGAGTTAGTCAAAGGTTGCAAAAGGCGCTGTCACCTGTTCACCTATAGGTCCCAGTGTGGTGTTTCATTTCATTAGTTGAAATATGCAGCCTGCATGTTGCATATTTGGTGTTTTGAAAGTGGGGTTTTGACCCCACGAGTGTTTTTAACCCAGAGAGACGATACGCAAGAGTGATTGTACACTTTACTTGTATCATCTCGCCACATACGGTGTAGACAGTTTGGCAGGACATCTGAGTAGCAAAAGTACTAGATCATGAGGACAAGATCTGCTCACATGATCGTCTGGGGGAGCAAACTTATTTTAATGTTCCCAGACATGAAATTTTATCAAACTTAATTCAATGTACATCATGCAGCGTTAATTTTCCTCCCATAATTCGAGTTAGGTTTAAGGTATTCCTACATATCTTAACCTCCTTCACACTGACACTTTGTCCAACCGGTAGGAATCACTTGCGCCGTGGCGAGGATGTGCTTCTCACTGTGCTGTGATAGATTGGGTGCCTGGTCGGGCCAGAGGCACCATCACCGAGGGACTGAATGCAGGTCTCCGCTGTGGGTGGGTGCTTAAGATGGACAAATGGCTGTAAAGCTGAAAAACAGATTGTTGGAAATAGTTTGTGTTGTTTAAATTTCTCCTGTTACTGTATCTCAGTGGATTCAACTAAAATACAGCAAGTCTTTTAGGAGATTAGGAGCATATTTTTCATTTCAAACAGGTCCTGCAATGCCATACCATTATTGTTTGAAAGACATATGATGTAAAATGGTATAACCAGTATTAACGGATATAAATGATTGGCTCAGTTTAAAGAGAGCAGTTGGAGAATGGACTTTCCCGAGAATAAGGCATCAGTGTGATTAGAAGCCATTTCAGAGTAGGAGGGCATCGGTTTTGATCTTTAGGACTGTGACTCCTCTACTTGATAGATTAATAAATCTAATAGTGCAGGATGCCTCGTAATGAAAAGCGCATGACCACCTTTGCTCGCTACCTTTTGAAGTTTAAATTTGGAATGTTTGTGTGATGATAAATTAAGTGAAATAAAGATAATGTGATTATACAGTCAGCAGCTCCTATTGTCAGAGCCACTGAATACTTCTTAATAATCATAAGCTCCTGGTATATAGAAAAATCAATTCAAATGACTCAAAATAACAAACAGGATTAGTGAGTTTCGTTCAGTGTTTGGTCAACGTCATTTCTTTGGACAAAATATTTATGATAGTTTACCTTAACAACAAGTAGAAGATGAAGTACATTGGACTTGGTTGACATTGTTGCGGTCACAGAGACGCTTAGTGTAGCCTCTGTAAGCCTTTGGCATCATGTCAAGTGTAAAAAGCAGTAAGTTGTTGTGTAAACTGGTCGTAAAATCCTTGTAAATCTCAGTTTTGTGTGAGTTGGTTTCTGTTGGATGATATAAAACACATCATCAAGCTAAAGACCGAGGTGCTTTTTCTCTTTTTCTGGTGACAGTTTGTAGATGTCAGGCTTTCCTTTGGCATTGTTGTTTTCAGACCTGATTAAAGGAGGGTTGGCCACATCCTGAACTTCCCATCAATCACTAAGCATGTAATGACCTTCAGTGTGTTACTGTCGTTCACTGACATTCCCTTGAGTAGCTTTAGTTTTCATGAATCGAAAGGGAACTTCTGGTGCTTTGCTGGGTTCATTATGATTCCCCCTGAAGATCAGTGATCAAATGCTGACAGTCTGTCCTTTTACATCATGTAAAAACAAAAAAAAAAAGGGTTGTGAAATCAGGGTTGCTTCACACGCATCCTGTCATCACTGAATAAGGCACTTGCATGAATATCTGAAAGTTTAAATCTGGCAACAGGATGATCATTCAATAGAGGTGAGATCATCCCGGAGGAAACAAGCTGTGTTGTTCATCCATTATTAATAATTAATTAGTGTCTAGATTTGTTTTAGGCTGTTTTCAGACTGACCACAATTTCAGGGATGCACATATTTTTATGTTATTTTGACAATCACAGTCCTGGTTATCATGCATACAGTGACATTTCTGTCGGTGTAATATGTATGTAAAACAATACATTATCTTAGGTGAGAACAGGAATATTCCCACTCATAATTTTGTTTGTGACAATACTAAATTGCCAACTGCAATTAGCAAAATAAGAGCAAATTCAGTTAGACTGTAAAATCTTAGCCCCATGCAACTTTTGGGGCCATGTGATGGTAGCTGTACTTTGGGAAGAGAGTTTTCAGTTTACTTTTCGTGTAATTAGCTGTAAGGGGGTTTATGTCATAGCCCACCCTCCACCCCTCTCTTCCTGTGATAGACACAGAGCCGACATGAAGCGAGATAAACAATCACACTTTCATGAGAGCGCGGTGCAGAGGCGGCCCGGACGAGCTCGTAGTCGTAGCATGAAACCCGCTCCGATTTGACGATGTCCCTTTTGGAGTTGATTCAGGAGGGCCAAGAGGTGTTGAGTGGACTGATTTACAATCTGTCTGTATCTATCAGTCTGTTGACCCGGCACACACACAGCTGGAGCCGTGGACCAGCCTGGAGAACAGGTCAGTGTGTGTGTGTGTTTAAAAGTTCAGGTGATAACTGCAGGTAATTCCCTCTCAGTAACTGTAACGTCCATGTTGAAAGAGGTCTGTTATTTACATCAGTGTGACAGGATGACAGGACAGGATTTCCTATCACCACAGGAAGATTCCTCCTGCCATGTTTCCCCCTCATTATTCAAACATAATAGAAGAACCTCACTATTTACTTTGCTGCTGATGCTGTAGTACGTCTGCGGTAGTTTGACCTTAAGAACTAGTGAGGGAAACAAACATGAGATGCCTTACTATTTTGAATGTACCTCTCTCTCTTTAGTTAGTATGATATAACATAATAAATAATATAAGCACGCAGTTTTTGTTCTGTTCTTCTAAAACTGAGCGTATGGGACCTTTAAAGCCACCCCTGAGTTCACGCCTTCGATGAAAATTGAATTCAGAAAAACTATTTTCTTCATACAGAAGCTTCTTCTTGAATTTAACCATTAATTGTCTTAATGTGTGACTGTAAAACTCTAATTCAAATCATTATTAATTGGAAATTTCTAATTGCTTTAAGCCAAAAGCCGACAGTTTAACATTTTAAGCCAAAATTCTTTACCAGTGGAGGAGAAATATTTACTCTAGATCCATAAACTAGGAACCATAATGTGTCATTTACTATTTCTACACAGTAAAATACCCACGATGCAACATGTCAATACGTCAGCAGTGGAGTTGTTTAAAGGCACTTTTAAGGGAGCTAAACTGTTTCTCCCTGTCTTGGTGCTAAGATAGGCGTGAGATGTATTGGAATGAAAATGTCAATATTCTCATCTAACATCTGGTAAGACAGTAAACAAAAGTATTGTCCCTAACTGAATGCAGTATAAGTGTAAACTACTAGCTGTCCCTTTTTATATATTCTCTACCCTGAAGTGAAATTCCGTGAACGCAGCCCTCTTTGCTGTTTGACCTCGGTAACTGATTACCTGATATAGCCCCTGTGAGTGAGCTAATCGATAACTTACCTTATGTGTCAATCCACCAGCAGTAATGATGTCTGTCCACTAGTGGGATATCTAAGAGACAGATAAGACAAAGAAACTGATTAGAAAGAGAAGCAGACTGGTGGACAGGCGTTTGTATTGATGATGTCTGCTGGCTTTTGCTGTGGCCGTCAACCAGCTGAGTGGAAACGGAAACATAAATGCACACAGACTAACCGACAAGGTGAGTCTCAGCTTAATGTATGAAATTCTGTTATTCTGGGCGCCGGTTGAGTGGTATAAATAAAGAAGCAGGCACTTTTTCAGCGGTGGCACAGGCTGAGCAGTATTTATCAGCGTGGACAAATCTCTCAAAAGAAACCAGAAAGGTCAGAGGATTAATCTTTGGTTTGTAGACAGTAGATGGGTGGGTGATTTCACTGTTTGAGCTTCTCTATCCAAACAATGTAATCCCTTTGTGTATCGTAAAGACATCAGACTCCCAACATGCTGCTGATTCATCTGTCCTGCCACCAATGATACGGAGAGTTACAGATAAGAACTTTTGCTTTGCCCGAGAAAGCAACACACTCCTAGCAATAGTCTTTCTTCAGTTGAAGGCAGGACGTTTGGGACAACACAGCAACTTCTATCTGTGCTGGAAGAGTCGTGCTGATGGTCGGGTCCTGGGTGGACTATGAACTCTTTGGTTTATGTAACTTTTATGCTCGTGTTTTGAAATTTCTGTTTTATTTTGAAAGGATTTTAAAACCTCAGATTGTATGATGATTATTTTTGAGACAGAAACGGGTACGCAGACTTCCACAGTAGGAGGGAGGAGCAGAGGAAAGAGGAGTGGTGTAATCGGTCAGGAAACTTTGACAGGTGTGTGTGTGCAAGAGAGAGACAGACAGGAAGAGTTTGGGAATACATATGAGGAGAGCAGGATGAGGCGGAGGAGACTCTTATCTCTACCTGTGGAGATGGAGACGGTTCGGGAGGAAGACGAGAGCAGGCGGAGCGACAGGGCGAAAGAATGCACAAGACAACAGGAGTACAGAGGAGAGAGTTTTGTCTGCATCTCCCTGACAGAGATGGAGAGCTACTACACATACACCCAGTGCTGTGAGCAGCTGCACAGTGAGTTTTGTAGGGATGTATGTGTCTGCGAGTTTGGACTGAGGTGTGTCAGTGCATGTAAACGGCTCCTGTTTATGGAAATCTAAAGTTTTTTTTAATTAATTTGACCCATGCAAATATTCAAATTATCCAAAAGCTGCTTTTTCTCTTGTGGTTGTCTTCCACATGATGATCACATGCATTTTTGTCATTCCATCCGCCTCTGTTCCTCGAATATATTTTGGAGACAGTCCACTACTTTTTGCATTTAATAACTGCAGATGCTGTCAGGTTGTAGTTAGTTTACAGTGATTATTCAATTTGATTTATATCTGTGTTACTCCCATGAAAAGTCCTCCATATCTGCTGCAACAGTCACATTTACCCTTAAAACATCAGGAAAGCACAGATTCGCGTTTGTTTCCTCCAGCAGACCATCTCTGCTGTCATGAATGCTCTTCTCTCACGAGGATAGAAAACATCGATTACAGCCGACTGTGGGCTTAAACGACAAAGAAGTAATTCTAGTCGAACTGAAAATAAACTAGAATGCAATAACTCGTTGACCTTTACATTCATGCGCTTGCAAAATCTAAATTGGCTAAATTGCATTCTGTCCTCTGCCTTGCTGGTTAACTGCATATTGTTTCCTTAATTGTCAAGTAGATCTCTATCCATCCCTTATGGATTGTGGATGTAAAGCTGCACAAAAAAACCATTGTGACTTCATTTCTGTCTGTCATACACGTCTCCTGTGGCCCATCACAGAGACCAAAGTACATGTGGGGAAAAGAGTAATATGCTGCAGTATACAACTACATCCTTATTTACTCAAGGTGGTTCAATAAAAGGTGGCATAATTATCTAGACGTAGGAAGGAGGCGTGTGTGTGTGTGTGTGTGTGTGTGTGTGACTGACTCCTGTTTGAAGGTTTTTAGATCTTACTGCCTGTCAGTGATGGTTCAGGTCTATTCTGGTTCCTTTTCCTGTGTGCTTTGGTCTGTATTTAGAGATGACATGTGTATTTTTAGTAAGAGCCACTCTAGAAAGGCTGTGTCATGGAGACAGGTGCTGCAAGCTTGCTCTTGATCTTATTTTCCTCCTCACTGCTGCTATATCGACTCCACAACTTGTGTGTCTGGGGTATAAAATGTTCACATTAAGACACAAGGGAAGATGAATTCATCAAGATTTGCCCATAAGATCTTCTGTTATCTATATATAAGTACAAGAAGAGAAGAACAGCACTTTGCTTCTAGTGAAATAAACGGATCAAAAAGTGTTTGTGACTAAATCTCCAAAATTTCCTTTTTTAATGCTCAGCTGTTCTTCTGTTACTTCCTCATGCGTTCTCCCTGAATGATCCAGCGTGACAGAACTTCCTCTTTCATTCTCATGATTTAGCAGGTTGTTTCCCATAATTTTGACTCCCATCTCATGATAACCCTCTCTGTGTCGCACTTTGTGTCGTTACTTTGACCTTTTAAGTTTAAAATCCCAGGTGTGTGACCAGGACCCTTCCACACACATCCCTTTCCTTCAAATTCAAACCAATTTCAGAAAAAAGTCTTTTCAGTAGTCTTTAGGTGTATTTTTTTCCCCCTTAATGCGCTGCTGCATTTAGCTTAATACCGCCAATTAGCTCCTTCGGTTATTCGCAGCATAGTTGAGTCATACTACAAGAATACATAAAGTGGAAACATCTCCCATAGTCAAACACATCTTTCCAGCCAACTCTTATTAGAGGCCTGCTGGAAGTGAGCCCCTCATTGTAGCCTGTGCAGTACGAGCCTTAGACACACATTTATCAGCAGCACGTCTGTGATGTCAGCAGCACATCCTGGCAGAATGTGTTTTATTAGATTTCACTGGTACGATCAATGACTAACTGTCAACAAAGTCTTGGCAATCAGTCATAAGGAACCAGGATGAGGGTTTCGTCTTGTGAAACATCAAGAAACTCCGGACAGTTTTGTCACGAGTTTTAATGTAGTTACTGACTGAGTGGATGAATATCTGAGTTTCCTTTTCCAAACCAATCAGCCAGAATTGACGGTAAATACATGTATGTATTGATCAACTATTGCTTGATATCATACAGAGTCTAGTACATAAAGAAACTTAGAGTTGTGCAAAGAGAGTAATGAACAGATAATTGACTGACTTGCAGGATTAATACACAGTACGTGCATTAATATTCAGTGACTTGATCAGTTCTTTAGCAAAAGCTCCTTTTTGGTTACCTCATTGGAGATATATATATATATACATATACATACTAGATCTTCAGGTAGCGAAATAATCAATATATCAACATAAGTGACTGTAGCCTTTGATTATTGAGTCCTGTTAGCTGACTATTATTTGTCTTAGTTGTCTTTACTGGCTTTTGAAGGCCATAGCCTGGTTGTTCTGTACTTTTATTCCGTGAACAACAAATAAAAAGTCAGTGAAGTGCTGACTGATGTGTTGTCACAACCTTAACTCAAACTGTCCACATGTTCACACCTTCCTTTTTCTCCTTCTTTCCCTGTTTTTCAGCCCATGAGTCACTTCTCAATTGGTGTCTTCCTGTTTACGCTCCAGCCGGCCAATAGTGTTTGATCCCCGAGCGGAAAGAGTCAATAGCGTTTCTTCTTTGCCGACACAGACGTTTGGGGCGAAGGGGGGGCGGGGCGGGGGGTGTCTCAAATAAATAATTCAGCTGGGAGTTATTCTAGTGTAGTCTGCTCCACATCCACACAAACAGGTCTCCTTTACATCCCGTGTGCACACACTGAAGTCTGCTCTGCATCCCATGTAAACACACACACATGCACATTCACGTCATTTCATATTTGTGATTCAAAGAGGCTCATATTTAACACACACCTCCATGTTTCATATGCAGTGTACATTATGTTAAAGTTAATCATGTGGAAATATGACTGTTGTCAGACGAACAACTATAGATATCATACAGAAATAGGGAACTGTGAATGAGGGGTACCTGGAATGTGCCAATCCAGGAAGTTAATGCAATAAAACGGATGTTGCCCACAAGTTGTAATGAATCTGGATTATCCTATAATATTCCAAAGTAATTCAAATGTGTTAAAATGTGAGGGTTGAGGGTGGAACTGTGAATCGGCCACCGGTGGGTGAAACTGGTTGCTGTCAGAGCTGCTGGAGGATAAATCAGCAGAGGCAGGAAATGAACCATTATAAAGCCTCTGCTGTTTTCCTGTCCCACAGCAAACGTGCTCTATCATCTAAATCTGACAGTGGGTAAACACACACACACACACACACACACACACACAGGCCTGAATTTGACACCACACTAAGATCTCCATTGTTACGTTGAGATCTTTCTAAATCCCATTGCCTCTAACTCTCTTGAATCCCGTCATTTATTCATAATCTGTTCTCAGACTGAGAGATTCAGTTTTAATTTAGCTTTAATCTCGCACATCCGTTGGTTTTCATTTCCTTGTACCTAATCTTTCATTTCTACCACCATTACCACATGAGTATGCTATATGTTGGTCCATATTTTAGTAAATGTTTACGCCTGAAGAGAGAACCAGGATTAAGCATGTGTCCTATTACTTCAGAACCCCATCGGTGACTAGATGGGTGAACCTCACTGCAGGTAGCTGACTCTTTTGTGTACCTGAGACATTAAAGGTGGCTTGATGGGAATTCAAGACCTCTCACAGACTGAGTTTCCAACAGTGTGAGTGAATTCCATTATTTGTGTCATCGTGGGCTTAGAGAGCAGGACTGATAAATCCCATAGATTCTTTGGTTTGTCCAGGCTGAAGACCAGAATGAGGTATTGGTTGGGATTATGGAGTTTCTGCATGTATATTGGTTGCAGGGAGTTACTGTACTAGGAGAGTGATGCTGCATGTTAAGCAGAAGCTGCAGAATGTCAGTTTAAAAATGTGTGTTTTCCCCAGCAGGGCAGTATTTTATGAATTGAGCTCCCGAGGGTCTATTCACATTTTCACCAGCCTCACTTCTCGCTGCGTCTGTGTGTGGCACACTGGGTCCCCCTGCTGTCTTCATTGGCATTGTGTGTGTTTGTGCTTGTGTGTGCGTTCTGTGTTTGTGAGAGTGTGGGAAAAGCAGAGGAAAACAGAGAGAGAGGCCTCCGTTCCCCCTGGCACCAACATGTGTGCTGTATACAGCCCCCACATAAAACATGTTTACCTACATTAGCATAATTCAAGCCTAACTTTTATTTCACTACTCTGCCTGCTCGGTGCACTCTGGTCTTTCACTAAGAGCGCGTAGAGCCTAATGGCTGGAAAGCACATTCACAAACCTAAAAAAAACTTGGTAAAATGGTAAACAACAATAGATCAATACCAATTAATATAGATTACAGGAAGCTCCATAAGGTAGAATGTAAATTTTAAAAGCTTGGTATCAGCCAAGAGATCCTTTGGGCCATGTTTCATATTTAACCAGTAGGGTTAAAACAAATAAATGCATTAAGGTAGTTCTCCAATCAGCTCAATGTCATGGAACCACACTAGTGACAGATAATACATGGTACTTATGATGATGAACAATGAGCAATAATATGTCTCAGCTAACTGTTTCAGTCACTGCAGCAGTTTTAGTGTTTTTTTTTTTATATTGTTCTGGTTTTCACAGTTTTTCCTGCATCTATCAGTGAAAACAGTGTGAAATGTGAAACCGGGGCGGATCATCTAAATCTCCGCCTCCCTGGCTAGCACGCATGGGGAGGGGGGGAGGTGTGTGTGTGTGTGTGTGTGTGTCTGAGAGAGTGAGTGTGTGTCGGCTGCGCTGTGCAGTGACAGCTCAGTAAGCGGCTGAAGTCCTCGGCTGTGGCGGAATGGACCGCCTGAACTTCCACCGTGATATACTCTGACAGAATATGTGGCCGTATGTGAATGTGTTTTAGCAGTGTGTGTGTGTGTGTACATGTGTATCGGGGGCATACATGTACCGGCACAACCATGGCTCTAAACCGGGTGTCTCAACTCTGCCACGATATCACCAGGCTGTGGCTGCAACTGAAGATGATGACAGGTAGAGTGTCAGTGTGTCTGAGAATAGTGAGAGAAGAACAACTCTCTTCATTTGTTATTAGAGTGTGTGTGTGGTTGATTGTGAGAATCCTGCAGGTGCTTTCTAATGTGTGTGTGTCTACTCTAGTCTTTGGCTCTACTTTACCACCTGTGTTTTATTTTTGTCCAGTTTGTTTCCATGTAATCCTGCTGCCCCTAGAAGCTGCAACACACACCATACTCACCATTCAGAGCTTTTTAAGTAGTTTTTAAGTGTTTGTCTAAAGTGTTCATCCTCTGCTAGTTACTAATATGCTCACAAAATAACAATCCAAAGGGTTTATATGATATACGTATTCTTTTGCCAAGTCCAAGTGTAAGACCAAGATCAAGATCAAGACAAGACGGAGTCCAGAAAGACTCAACAGTCTCCATTCAGCGTTCCTTAATGTTGTATTATTTGCTGAAATCAGCAACAGAAAAGAGAAAAAAAATGGCTTATATTACAAATGAAATATTCCTGCACGACGATAAACACTAAGCACTCTTAACTCTCAACTCTTACATATTTTCACACATTTGCACGTAATTCTTGCTACAAAATGGGGATGTTTGGCTTTTACACGACACACCACAGAACTTTTAAATAGCAGCGTGATGTGCAAGAAATGTACACAACGGAAACAGCAAATTCTTAATTCTGATTGGCTGGAAGGTCAATCAAGAGATCTATCTTTATCAAAAAAATGTGTGTACATTAAAACGACAGTGCTGAGTCAGCAATAGGATTATGAATCACCTCTTGGGGTCGTGAACATCCACAGAAAATAGTTCCTCCTTGGCCGTAACATACACACGAGCATACTGAAGCCATCATCGCTGTGTGAAAGTCTATGAATGAGCGAAGTGAATGAACATGGCCTGACATTGATTTCGTCCCGTCCCCCCCCCCCCCAAGATGCTTTTCCCTGCTGAAGGCATTACCATCCATCAGACGGTTGCGTAATCCAATCTAAAGTGGAGTGTGTGTTTTGTCCCGTGGTCCTAACTGTGCGATGGAGCGAGCAGTACGTTAACGTGAGGTCCTCGGTACAGTACACGGCAGGACACACTGACAGCATGTTAATCACATCCCACCCATTAACACTGTGTGTTTCCTCTTGTCAGTTGGGAGCGACATTGTGGACAAAACCCTTTTGAGACTTTGAATGTCAACATCTCCTCCCCCTTAGTTCCACCCTCAGTGTGTGTGTGTGTTAATTTGCTGACTGCAACTCATTTATTCTCTCTCTTCTGTTTGCTCCGATGTGCCTTAATGGCAAAACCTGTGATAATTATCAGTAGAGATTTAATCGTGTTTCTCTTGGCTCTCTGCAGGCTTTTTCAGGTGTGTGTACACTGTGGTGTGTTTTGTGTTGCTGTGCTGAGAGAGAGAGATCATGTTTGCTCTCCTGGCAGATGGACTGAGGTTATGAGGCTTATGAGCCTTCGCAGCACACACACACACTGTGTGAGCACCAAGGTATCAACGTTTCCTAGCGTTGCTTTTCGCCAAGTCAAGACTGGAAGTTGACAAGTCTTAGATTCAATCTGCAATGTAGATCCCTGTGTGTGTTTCTCAGGAAGCATTGATCTTGACTTGAGCTGCTGTAACGTACCTTTCAGTCAATTTACATAATCAATAAAATTAGATGAAGTGGATGGGCTGAATTTTTAATGATCCCTGAGGGAGGATAAGATGATGGCGACAACAAAACACAACAAATCAAACATATTGACTTATAAAGAAGCGGCATATTTATCATGCAGACTCATCCACTCCTTGTAGCTCCAGAGACGGGACTCAGTGGACATAAAGTGAAATCCATGTCGTGATGTGTTGCCAGATTTACCTCAAGAACTGCCTAGCATCCCATCTTATAGATGCTGCACCCTCAGCAATATGAACTTGAACTATAAAAAGAGAATGGAGTGTCCCTTCGAAACTGAATACATTCTGCATCATGTGCATGGTGCAAGCCTGTTGCCCCAGGTCAAAAAATACACAAAGATTCCATATAACTTAGTTGAAATGAGCTGAAACGACTCTTAAAAGCTGCATATCCTCCCCTGAGGCAGCCAGCATGGCCTACATGGAAGCTTTGAAGAGGAGGATCACTTTCTGCTGAGGATTTCTGACCTTTTGATCACGACCTACTCACCCTCACCACAGAGGCAAAACCATATCGACTGATTAGGATCAGGTTTAGGTGCAGGCCGGCGTGAGAGTGCGCCAAAGTGTTCTCTCCTGCATTGTCGAAATGAGGTCTTGAAGGAGTCGGTAATCGCACGCTAAAGTGCAGCGCACAGAGCCTGCAACATATATGAAAAATGAAACAGCGATTTTTGATTTTGTGAGTCTAAAAATCCACAATCGGCGTAGTAAATAGTCTCTGCCCTCAAGGCACCCTAAAGTGAATCCGTGACCTTTAATTATAGAAGATACGTCTCTTCCACTGTATGATGTCATTGTGTAAAAGAGAAGTGTCAAGTTTTTTCCTACAGCTGCAAGTTTCTTTTAGGGCAAGTAAAAACACAGTCCTCCCGTGGATTCTTCCCTCTCTCTCTCTCTCTCTCTGTTATTTTCCTTTTTCTCCCCCCCCCACCCTCCACTCACCCCTCTTTCTTTCTCAGTTTTCATGTTTGTCTTTGTTCTGTGTAGTGTAATGACTTGTAGCTATGGCCAGAGGCATCTAAAAAAAAAAAAAAAGGCTCCGGTTATATCCGCTGGTTTTACTCTCAGTTGAGTTTTACAGTCTGTTTTTTTTTTTTTTTTTTTGCTCTAATGGTGGAGAGAGGGGAAGGGAGGAGGACCTGGATTTAAACCCACAAAATCATGAGAACATGCTTTGTAGTTTCACAGATTCCTCAGCGACTCTGTGTTCATTTTGCCGTAAAATTCCACAAGACTACAGGTCTGCTGTATGCATGTTGTGATATAGTATTTGAAATAAACCTCACAGGCTGCATTTTTAAGATAATTCAAGGATATAGTTTCTCCTGCTCCCAACCAAGAAGAAGTCCGACACATAACCACATAACATGGCATGAGTTTCAACTTTTCTTTTTCTATTTTTAGACGATGCAGAAGTTTTTGTTGCTGCTCTTCTTTGCAGCATAAAAACATACAAATCATTGTATAGTAATAGTTATAATAGTTAAAGTGCAGTGCTTTGCAACTGGAAACCGAAACAATATTTTCTTAATGCAGTTTCTACATTTATTCATCTGCACACTCATCCTCATGTCATCCAGTGTTATGGAATCTCAACTGATTATTCGTTTGTGCAACAGGTTTGAATGCATTTAGCTTGAGCGTTGGATGGGAACCCAGCCTCAGAGTGGAATTGCGTGTCTGTGTGTGTTGTGACGGCAGCGCTAGACTGTAGACTGGGGGACAGTAGTGTGTGTTGTTTTGCTAAGATGATGATGCCACCATCTATTCAGTAGATCGGGGCTCGGTGCCAGTGACAGAGACAGGCCTGAAGCTATTGTTGTGGATTTCTAACCGTTGCTGAATGGAGGGAGAGCACATCACTTTCAGCTTCTTGGCCGTACCGAGACATACATAGGGGATGAAACTTGAATCTGCAGCATCACAATAATGGGATTCAACAAAGAAATCTATTACGAAAGCAAATATAGATTTTGAAAATGCCTCATGACAGACATCTGCTGACAATGTCAACTATTACAGAGCAAATACAGTAAAATCCCATCATGAATAGCTTTACATAAATCCCATTTACAAATAAAATAGGATATTTCTACAGCCTTCTTTACAGCCTGCAGCTCATCAAGACTTGTTATTGTCTAAATACTGGACCACTGAAGACTCTACACTGAATGTAGACAGGCAGCAGTGGTCATAGAGGACCCGCTGGGATATGCATTCTTCAACTGGGTCAGGGGTGTTCCCTAGGTGTCCCCTGGGTGTCCCCTGGGGTGTCCCCTGATTACACACTCACAGCTGGGGAAGCCAAACAACCAGCATTCAATTCACGTGACCATCAGTGATATTTTAATGTTCGTCTGGCTGCTGTTTTTCCTGATCCACACTAATTCAGGCTTTGGGTTTGGGCAAGGGCACTACACACACACACACACACACATATTCCAGGCTACTGTTGGCCCCATGACCCAGTTGTTTTTTGGCATGGTGTGTGTGTGCCTGCCAGCCCCTGCCCTTTGTATATGTGTGTGTATGTGTGTGTGATACACCACAGCAGTGACAGATGGGACTTTGGTAAACCCTGACTATAATGCCAGATAATAGAGCTTGGATTCCCTCACACAAGTGCACGTGCACACACACACACACAGCTGCAGCGCGGCTGGCAAATCCTTGTTTCCCTACATGCAAATACACACAATGCAGCTGACCAACTCTCTGCTGGCATTTGATGCCAACACAGCCACTTTTAACTCCCTGCCACACCCTCACCCCACACACACACACACTGCTCGTTCCTCCAGCCTAGTGCCTTCAAGTCTACATTCCAGCTTCGTCCTTTCCACTTGGTGCATACCATGGCAGCAGATGGAGAGCTGACGGTCGCAGTGACGCCTGACTGCTGGACGTCTGTCTCTGACATCACTCCTTTGTGCTTTTAATATGAAGGTCTCCATCATCTACTGTTTGGGTGCCATGTCATTAGGCGGGACAAATGTCTCAGCCCATAGGACAATACTTTTCTTTGCATATATTTGAATATTTTTCATTTTAGGCAGCAGTCTCAGGAGCTGCTGTTGAATCCAGCTGAGCTATAGCAGCTATAGCGTCTGAAATATGATAAAATACTTTCCATATTTTTGACATGCATTCATTTAAAATTAATATTTCAATGACAAGTGTGAAAGGATGGGTATTTATATAGTTCTTTTTTTGTCCTCAGTGCACTAGACTACATTATAAATCAAGAAATCCTAAAGTAATTGAAGCACCCAGTAGAAAATCATGATAGATTCATGTTGTTATCAGTGTTTCTGTCTGTCTGAGGTCATTTTTGTGTGTTGCTGCAATCCATGCAGTGCTTGTTTTTGTTTGCTTAGTCCTCAGCCAGGGTCCTGTGTGTTTCAGTGAAACTCCCGTGGCTTTGAACTTTGACCACTGAAAGCCTTTAACCAGCAAAGAACAGCTGGCTGCCATCTTTGAACTGACAATGTGTGTGTTTAGCAATGAAAACCTGTACGAACACGACTGCAGAACAAAGGAGGAGGAGGTGTGTGATAGACAAAGCATGAGCGACTGATGGAAACCCAGCCAACGTTGTCTCCGTGTAATGGACCGGAACTTCATGAGACATAATTGGGCTGTTGCTTCTCTTTTACCTCTGAGGACTGACCTTAAAGTGTGTTGTTTTTTTTCCACAAATTAAATTTTTTACACATGACACTGTACAGGACTGTTAGCTGACAGCGCGGCTTGAAGGCCAATACTATTATTTTACATTATTTAGTTATAGTAGAACAATACTGGTCGACTATACAACCAGTTTGATGGAGTCTCTCGGCACCACATGCCAAAAGAGGCCACTTTGGACTATATAGCATATAATGTGGGTTTGTATTGAACAGGTGTAAAGTGTGGTACTGCTGCTGATGCCCTACCATAGAGAAAACACACCCGCAGTATCAACTAGCACCAGGCCAACACATTAAATATGTAGGCATGTGTAAAGGAACCCGGTCCTCCATTTCATCCCATTGAGACGAGAGCACCTCTACGCTTTACGCTTTTTTTTTTTTCCGACCGCCTCGTTCCCCCTCTTCCCCTCCTCCTCCTCACTATCTTTTCACCTCTCTAAATCCAGGGCTTATTCCCCCTCACACACACACACACACACACACACACACACACACACACACACACACACACACACACACACACACACACACACACACACACACACACACACACACACACACACACACACACACACACACAGGCATTCAGCTGAGGACACTCAAGTGTGAACTGGTGCGATTCAGTTTGCCTCATATTTAAATTCCAACAATATGCATGCTATTATAATATGTGTTATTGCAATATCAGTTATATCAGGACATAATTTAGTGCAGCTTTGACTTGAAGGTAAATATATCTGTTGAACAGGAATACAGAGAATCCTATAGACAGTAGTATCCTATATATAGCCTGATTAAGTAGAGCTGCATGGTGTAATAATTAGTTTTAATGGGAAGATGCTTGGGTTATGTATCAGTTTGCCCCTCAGTTAAGCCCCTGAGAAAAAGGATGAATGGAGGGGTGTCAGTGCTTGGGGGAAGGGTACAAGGAGGCGGAGTGACATTCTTTCTAGGCCCCCCATAATCACTATTTGTGTTTAGCTGCATTGCCCCACTTCCAGTGTGTGTGTGTGTGTGTGTGTGTGTGTGTGTGTTGTTTTGTGGGTAAAGGGGTTCACTTGCAGCCTAACCACTATAGTTTAATTTCATTCATTGGATGGAGGACAAAGCTGGGTTTTTTTTTTTTGAGTTTCAGCACCAGTGAAAAGCAGCCTGACGCCTGAATGTCTGATATGTCTGCACCGTTCTCCCCTATAGGCGTGCATGGTTTGTTTCAACTTGGGAAAACTGTTCTTTTTCTCTCCTAGTAATAGTTATACATTTCCTACAGAGTTCCTAAAGTTGTGATCGTTGTGTGATTTCAAAGTATTTACACCATATTATTTTGAAGTGTTTGCAGTTTCGGCCTTGTATTATAGGTAGTTTCTACAATACTTTAATATGTATTGACCCCCAAGAAACTGATTAATTCAGCTTCTTGGGGGTCAGTCTGCTCCTTAAAACGTAATAAATTAGAACCCTGTTTCTCCCAGCGCATGTGCAAGCCCACCGTGCCATTTCCGTCTGAATGATGACAATGAAAATAGGGTGGAACAGCTGTTATTCAAACCCACCCTCAAAAACACACTTTTGCTCGCACTACCACTCACTATTGCCGTCTCGGCTTCTTTACCTGCGCACAGCTCAGTGCTACACGTACATCTCATGGGGGAGTCCAAAGAGAAACGGCTGTTAATGGCTGTTAACGTCATCTATGATTTGTTGATCTGATTTGGAAATGATCTCCCAGTGGGTTCTTACTTTACTTAACTTATATTAATACTAAATATTAAGTGTCGTAAAACCTTTAGTTAGCTTAGTTTCAGTCGTAATAGTTGTTGGTTGTGCTTATCAACAGGTTTGAGTCCAGAGGTCAAAGACACATACACACACACACACACACACACATATACGTAGATAGAGTAGAGTCAGGGAAAACTGCACATGTCTGGCTGTGCTCTAGAGTTTGGGTCTTATCCAGAGCTTACTGCCTGACACACTGAACTGACAGCTGGCCCAGTGAGACGACAACACACGGAGACACACACCCTGACATATGACACACTCGCTCACACACAGTCTGAAAATCGGAACATTTCAAAACCAGAGCCGTGTCTCTTTTAGTGCTTCATACCTTGTGCGCTCATTTCAGCGTTCAGTTTTTTCGCTGAAAGGCCCTTTGAAGACCGTTACTCACATTTCAAAGCACATTTCCTTCTCCCATCTCTTCACCCTCTCTGGTTTCTGCTGTAGTAGAACCTAATTATAGCAGAGTTGCTGTTTTTGGTTAAATTACAGGCTGGTGGACTTCGCTGGAAGCTCTGTGGTCTGCTCAAGTCTATTAAAGCGGACCTGCATTAGTGCCACGTTAACCATCTCCATAAACTATATCCTGCTTCTTCTACCAATTTCCTGTTTTCTTTCCTTCCCGCTTTTCTATGATCTTTATAAGAATGTATGTTTTCTGTCAGTGTGTATGCACAGAAGCTGGTCGGTCCCTGAGTCACTGCTCTGTCATCTTAATATAATCCTGTGATATCTGGAACCATGCCCAGTGCCTTACTGGCATTATTACTGTGTGTGTGTGTTGTGTCCTTCTAGTTTTATAGGTTCCTACCTGACCACAACAACATGGATTTTGTTTTTAATCGTGAAGGAGTTTTAAAAAAGGCCCAAACAGCTGCCTGCCCTCTCACACATGCTGCTCTGCATTAAGTGTGGACTATATACGAGACATGAGACCTACACTATGTGGTATGAGTCACAGTCTAGCCCCATGGTATGCTTACACACTCTGTATAGCATTACTGCGGATCTAAGCTCTTAATCTGACAGGTTTCTCCATCATATGGAGCTCCAGCAGAAAGCAACAGTGCCCTCAGTGCCACGGATTACACCTTTAAAAGAGAACACTAGCAAACATCAGAATGTGAAGTTGTCACGCAGAAAGCACTCATGTCCACATCTCCATTCACCAGGTCTGGCTATCTGATAATGGAGCTATGGTAAATGTCTCTTGGTAAATGTTTCCATCACCCAGTTGTCCCACTCAAACATTCACTCACACGTACACAATTCTTCTCGATGAGATTAAAACAAGAATCCTTCATTTTCAATCTGTTCCCAGAGTTGGTCTTTATAATCAGCTGCTCTGGTTCTCTGGCTCTTTTCTCAGATGTGAACAGTTTGCTTGGTTTACACTTCAATGGTAATTAATGTGCGTCGCTGCCAGCTCTACCATACTGATTGGAAACCTTGCCACGCGTCCCTCACACCAGTCTGGGAGCCAGCGTTTGTCTATATGCACAGTCACACACATGCACTTGACTGTGATGCCCCTTTACGCACACTGAAATGCCACAAACTCTCAGTTTTCATTCACAGATGCACGCACAAACATAATCACGCAATTAACAGTTCTCTTCCTCGCGTTTGGCATGCATGGGTCGCACATGGCAACCGAATGAGTGGGAGTGAGTGCTTCTATCTCTGTTTCTCCGTCTCTATGTGTCTGAGAGGGCTAAATGGGATTACTGTAATCCAGCTTGACCGGAGAGAGGAGGAAATCCAAACGCTGTTTACCTCATCCCCTGTTAGTATCTCTCGCTTTCTCTGCTCTCCTCTCCTTTTCCCTCTTTTGGATTTTCTCCTTAAGTCCTTCTATCACTCGTTTTATTTCTATCTTTCCCGCTCCTGGCCTCCTGAAGCATGGGGAGGTTTTTGTTGTTGCGCCATAAACCAATATAGTCTCAGTCTGTTAAACAGTGTATAACAAGATAAGGAAAGGTTGCCAAGGGAGGCATCATTACATACCAAAAGGTAGCCATCAAGTTTATTATATTTATTTAGTTTGATCATGTTGTATAAACTTCATTGAATTAAATGTAGTTGTAATAAAAACGTCAGCTGTTGGTTATAAAGACCAAAATGGGTCACACTGGATTACTGGCTCCATATCAGAACATGGTTTATCAGCCACAATAGCCTGATTTTCACTTCTTTTTCTTTTTGTCTCTGTCGTCTGATCTCATTTGACCTTTGTGATGGTCCCCCGTCCTCGTCAGCCTGCAGAATGAACAGCACATTGGCTGTTCTGTTCAGTTCTGGGTTCAGAAGTGCAATCAGCTGTCCTTAATTACAAAGAGCTGAGAACTCTTAACATGGCTGCTGCTTTACAGGGTGATAATAAGTGGTAAGGATGTGTTTTGCGTGCGGGGACGGTAGCGTCTAATGAATCTCCATCTCTCTGTGTTTGTGTCCCCAGATGACATCCTACAGAGAGAGCAGAGTCCTCTGTATGCAGCAGAAATTGGCTCTGAACTCCAGAAACAGTTTGCCATCCTGCCAGGTTGGTTTGACTTCTCTGTCTCCTGAAGGTTACACACACACTGGGGATGTGAGGCGCTGCACGAAGCACGATAAGTCAAATATATACAACCCTCTCCTCCTGTTGTACGACGTTGTTTTGAATTGTTTTTGAATTTTGAATTGTATTGAATTAGCTCGCAAGAGATGCTCAATTTAAGCAAAGTTAACAGATTAACTGAAACTGCAAACAAACATTTGCTAGTGACAGCTGCCTTTCTTTCTACATCTTTACATAAGTGAAAGTAGACCCAACATTTTGATTTAGTTTAACAAATGCAATGAAATGGAACAATGTAACACTGTTATATTATTGTGTTAGACTTGCAGCGAAGTAAAGTGGACAAGTTCAGAATGAAGTGGTAACCCAGATAGATGCTGTTTCCAAATAGGCAGCAAGGATTAGATTAGATTGGAGAATTTGGTTGTTGGTGCAAAAACACACACTTCAGTAAAGTAAAGAGAGAGCAAAACAGGGTTATTAAGGTAATGCACCAAACCTACACTCTTAGAAGTCTATATTCATTTGTGGTTTTACCCCTAAATAGTATATCTAAATACCCGTTTTTTTCCTCAGTTTATCACTTGTTGTTTTCAGTAATTGACAGCTTGCAGTCCACAGTTTGTGCAGCTTGTTCTGTTGTCAGTCAGTGACAAAACTATAGCTGAAACCCAAGTGTCCTGATGACAGTACACGTAACGCTAATTTGTCATCCACGCTCCAGAAATAGCTCCACTTGTACTCTATAGACTTTAATGTGACATCACTTGAAAGACTATTCTGCACTTTCTCTCTTTATGTCTGTATTAGGGAGAATAAAAGTTCAAGCATCCACTTTAAACACACACAAAGCAGCACGGAAAAAAAAAAATATTCGCCCTGATAGGGCCCTGTGTTGGGTTACCATGACGATAATGCCTGCCCAGTGTCGGCATGTAAATAATTGAGCGCTGTGATGATTTGCTCTGCAACTTGACCCACCAGTGACAAAGAAGGCCAAGTGTTGCCTGTGTTATTTGTCTGAAGTGTTGTGTTTCATTATATCTGTCTTTAATCATGGATTGGAACCCCCTGTGGATTTGCACGATTTGAAAAGGTTTTCATTCCTATGATTGATAAATCCTCCAGCTGTCATATAAAACAGGAAAATCATCATCATGTCTCTCTGACCCCTCTGCCCCTGTTTTCCTTACCTCGGTGTCTCCAGGGGGCCGCGGGATGAATGGCAGCCCCATCATCATCTTCCCAGAATTCCCAGCTTTCAGCGAGCTGGAGGAGGAGGAGGTCCAAAATGTCCTCAGCTACCTCACCAGTGTCCCCAGGTTAGCATCGCACGCACACACACACACACAATTTGTGGCGGTGCAGTACAGCATGGAGCCAACAGATGTCAGCACAACACCAAAGGCCTGCCATGAGAAAAGAGCCACAAATAAAAGAAAGAAATAGATTTTAGGGAGAAAGAAAGATTGCAGGAAGAAGAGAATGAAACAATGAATGGTAAAAATATATATATGAGACAGAGAGAGAGAGAACATCAGACTTCTCACTGATCAGATGATCTTAATCTAAATATATATCTTTAAATATTCAAACTAAACTTTAATATTTCATTTCATTTCATTTTCTGAGAAAAAGGTTTTCAGTTAAATGTAAATCAATTCAATGTGACACAATTTGTTTCGCTAATTAGATTTCAATTAGATGGTAATATACACCTCTGTTCCTCTTCCTCTCCTTTCTCCTCACACACACACACACACACCCCCGTCCCTCCTCCCACTCACCTTCCCTCCCTTTCTTTCAGCTCCCCTTTACTGCTGAGCTCCCATCACACGTAGGCCTACTCTTGCATACACACACATAATTAAAGGGAGGAGAAGGGATGGAGACGTATGCATCTGTAGAACTACATACATGTATATGTGTATGTGTGTGTGTGTGTGTGTGTGTGTGTGTGTGTGTCATGGCGGCCTCTTTCTTTTTTTTTTTTTTTTCTATGGCTCATCACTTTTCATATCCGACCCCCCCACCCCTCACCCTCCTCCCGAGTCTCCTCCCTTTCTCCGTACCAGCTATTCACGCCCAACTGCCAATTGGCTGCACTCTGAGCTCCGATTGGCTGTGGGAGAACAGCAAGATGCAGGGCTCGGTCGTGATTGGCCGAGGGCGGGAAGCAGGTGGTGGAGGAGCGGAGGGAGAAGGGAGAGGAGGAGGAGGGAGATGATGCTCTTTAAGGATGTGGACGGTCACCTCTTTCGAGCCGCAAACAGATGATTGTGGATGCAGGAATTGAACGCTGACAACAGAATATTCAAAAAGGAGTGGATTATTACTGGATGATAACAATGGGATATTAAGCATTTGTGCTCTTTTTTTTATCCTGGAATAGCAAAGATTTTCCCAATTCGGCCGGCTTCATTCATGTGGTTCGAATATTTTTTTCCAGTAGAGATGGATTGAGGATCTGCTGTTGCAGCGTTCACTGGGTACTGTGGTGTTTTCATATGTGTGTATGTGAGTGCTGATGAAAATTGGCTAATAATGATGCCCATATGGACCAACTCAGCAGTGTTCACATGTTGGCCCCACAGTGTGTGTGTGTGTGCGTGTTGTGCTTTGATATTTGTCTGTTTTGTGTGTTTCGGTGTCTGGATGCATGTCAGGTTGTCCAGCAGGACCTTTGCAGGAAATGCTGCATTCACACACATGCACACTGACACACACACACATTAGCGTAATGAGGCGGCTACATATGGCACCGCCTGTAGAATGAATGGCAAGATTTTCACATACACACACACACTCACAACACACACATTTTCACAGAGCCAAGGTTGCCATGGTAATCACAAGGGTCTCTTTCTCGCTAATCATCACTGAAGACAAATGATGACTACAGACAGTCAGCCTGTATAAAGGTTTAACCTTTCCTCGCGTCGCTTTTCCATCCCAAAATTATACATTTAATTTGTTAAAAACATCCCCTGACTTAAGATAAAATATACTGAAGTCACATAATTTTATTTATTTTTACTATCATTTTTCAGTTATAGTGAACCTACCTGATAGTAGCCAATTAAACCTCCAGCCGAAAGCTCAAACCAGTCCAGCGGACTGAAAAATATCTGTTTTACATTTTTGTTGATAACACAGAATCACATCACCCGCGACATTTGAGGGACAAATGACCTCTGGGAAATGCAGTGCAGGAACATCATAGTAATGGGTGATTTGTACACTACCTAAGATGGTGACATATTTGAAGATTTGCACCATGTTTGAGGACTACAAGTCATTTTTTTAGTATTCGTTCTGTGACTATGATTAAGCCTGATAGATATAATTAGTTAGTGGGACGTGAAAGTGAATGGGGACACCCTGGTGATGTTGGAGCCACACATCACATCAGCACGCCTCCCTCGTTGAGACTGTTGTGCCACATACAGCGCAGTAGTTTGACCTGATGTCTACAACTTTAACTCTGTGATAACTGTGTGTGCTTCTCTCCTGCAGCGTTGGAGCATCAGGAGTGGGTTTCGTTCTGGTCATCGACAGACGACTGGACCGATGGGCCGCCGTCAGGGCTACCCTGCTCCGCATCGCTGTAAGACCCTGTGTGTTCATGTGTGTTAATGTTCGTGCGCAGAGAGAGGGGAGAAGCTGCCCTAGATGACCACTGGTCCATCATTTGCTGATGAAGTAGCTCTGACAACTACAAATAGCTGTTTTGGTGTGCGCATTACTGCATTACTCTACATGTGTTAATGCTCGTTTAACCGAGAGCTGTGGGTGTAGTTGCTGGTGTCAGCTGTGTGCTTGTATAATTTGGTTTGTCACCACTTACAGTAATGGATGTTTTGGTCTTTCATGTGCTAGCTTGTCCACACTGTACATTTTGTGTGTGTGTGTGTGTGTGTTTTAGTTTAATTCGTTTTTATTGATTGGGGGGAAGACGTACTGGAAATTAGGCGACTGTTTTCTTCCTGGCCACTGAAATGAGTCAGGAGGGGAGATAAAAATAGCGTATTTTGCTGGAGTGGGCGGTGGATTCTCCCAATGTGTGAACAAAGTGTATGCATGTGAGTGTGAAGAGATAACATTGTGTTAGAAATAGAAAAAAAAAACATGTGTGAGCCATTAGTCTCATTCTGTAATTGTGTTTTTTTTAATCCATCAGCCATGTATACGTGTGCCATTAGCCTACTAGCCTACTTCTTGTACAGTGTGAAACTTTGACTTTTCTCTAAGATGATAAATTGGCAGTTCAAGAATGAAGAGGACAGATGGAAAGAGGCGGGATCCGGGGAGATGCTTGAAAGGGGAAAGAGGGGAATGACAGGATGAGAAAAGGCAAAACGGAAGAGAGGAAAGGGAATCGTGAACAGATAATAAAACAGCAGAGAGCGGCCGAGCAGTATAGAGGAATTACATCAGACAGACTTGAGGATGAAAGTTTTGCTGCTCTCTGAGGCCCTTTATGAGGAAACCGCTCTATTTGAAAGAAATGTGCAGTTACGGTGAAGTTTCAAGACTTTTGGCTTCCTTGATTTTTGCATTGCCCTCCAGATGCTCCATCTTTCAACCAGCTCTGCCAACATGAGTACGAAGCTACACCACACCCTACACATCTGTTGTTAAGATGCTCTTCCTGTATTGCACTGCTTAGCATGTTCATTATATGCAGATATATGCTAATATATGGTAATTGGACAGTGATTATAATCAAAGCTAATGGTTTTTCCATGGTGTTTCTAAGAAACTATCGCCACTGTGACAATAAGTCATTATGAGGCACCTTGCTTTAGTAACTGAATTCTACCACATCAGATTAACCTGTGTAACATCTGCACACTCGAGACCCTCTGCTACCAGTCATGATGGACCATTAGTTTGGCAATAGGACTTGACCCTGGCTCTGTCCAAAGTCCATTTACAGTACCTGTGAAACTCACTAAATAACATGTTATATCTTGTTTTTTTTAAGTGTAAAATGTGTGGGACTATTTCTCAGACAACCACAAACCATTTTTCAAGTTGGTTTGAGGGGCTGGAAGGTGGATTTTGATACCTTTTAGAAAGAGCAGCCTACCTGTTTCCAGCCTTCATGCTAAGCTATGATATAGATATAGATACAGTATGTACCTCTTATTATAGATTCAGTATCTGCCAGTTCAAACACTTGATTGATGATGTACTCATAAAGCTTCCCTGAAATGTTTTTGCTCCTGCCTCACATAGATTCTTGCTATTTGTGCAAAACGAGGCTCACCTTGCCCTGTGCAGGGGCCCAGACTAGATGATGTAGAGAGCTAGGTTAACACCACGGTAGCGGAAGCTTCTCTGCAGGATTTCCCATCCCCGCTGATCACCCCTCTCCTCTTTTTTTCGTTCGTTACCTCACTTCTTTGTCCTGCTTTTGTGTTTCTACAACACAAAAGATTTGTTCCTTTTGTTTCTTGGACTCATCCTCTGCTTCCCTTCCCACACAGCACTTTGCAAAGTAACATTTAAATCCCATGGGGACACTGCCTTTTTATTTCTCAGCTATATTTTTATGGAAATGTCTGTTTATTTGTCCAAGAGGACGGTTGAGATGGTTTGAGGCACCATGTGTGTATCTTTACTGTTTAACATGTCAGAAGTGATTCTACAGCCTCGTATTTCCTTTTAGCAGATGCACCACTGATCTGTTAGCTGCTGATAGTCTTCTTTCTAGTAATATCTTACAGTTACTGCAGCAGGGATTTATTGATGCCAAGATGGTGCACCTGGCTTGTTTTGGGGAAGTCCAAGCAATTAAAATGCCATCAACACAAACAAGATTTAGCAAGAAAATCACCATAATATCTTGTACATATATGAGATCCAAAGACGCAATGTAAATCAATATATTCCCGCTCCCACAAAAGCTTCTTAGCAAAGCCAGGTCCTCATTTAGTCTACTACTACATAAAATATAAGTTGCATTCAAAAGGATCCACCAGGCGTTTGAGCTTTAAATCCTCTGCAGGTTTCATGTAGCGGGAGCAGAATACATAAAGTCAGAGTGTGCAAATAATGCCCCGAGAAGCCCACGATGGAAGCAGGGAGCATTAAGTTTACCTGCAGGCATGAAGAGCAGGTGGTGCGAGGAGCATCTCCTCCTCGGTCCCCTCACTCCAATCCCCTGTGGCACATGTCCTTCTTGGCCACGCACGCCTTGTCCACCAGCCAATGACACACAGTTTTACTGGAGAGTGAAGGTTGTTCATCTTCCCGTGAGACGTTTTGCTCATCAAGGCCGTTCAAGGTCGCCTGCTGCCATTTGCTGGTTCCCCGCTGGAAAGGAAAAAAAAAAAAAAAGGACTGGGCAGTATTGTCATGTAAAACCAGAGATTAGTGTACAGCACACGCACAGATGCTCTTGTTGATTGTCTGAGATAACACAGACCAGTAGTTTCACTTACAGTGTATATACTATAGTGGTAAATAAAACTGAGGATGAACTTTGACCTCTAGTCGAAATTCCAATCAGAGCATTAAATAACAGCACAAATCACTTACATATGTGCATTTATATGATGTGTGTTTCAGTATCTATCCTGGATGCTTTAACAACAAGCTTCCATTGTTAACTAAATGGCAGTCAAATGGTGATTGGACACCTTCATGCTGTTGCAGCCTGATTTAGGGTGATAAATATGCAGTCATTCAAGCATATTGCTGCAGGGTTAAGACACAGACGACTGTATCTGCTGGTGCAAACAAGAGGCTAAGCTAGCTAAACATCACTTTTGTATCTCTTCGACCTAACTGGGACGCTTTCCATGTCCAAAAACAGAAGCTTGATACAGACCAGAGGGGGTGTGAGCATGTGGAAGGATGTGGTTTAATATGGTGGCTATCCAACCCCCGGGGGAACAATGTGGATGTCATTAGAGGACATGAGTGGAGTGGTTTTCCTCCCTGAATATAAATCACCCTGGTCAACAGAAAATTATATTCTAATCCTAATCATTTATTTATGTGTGCTTTTTATCTGTGTGTGTGTGTGTGTGCGTGCATGTAAGAGTCTACTGCATTAGTGTATATCCAGGGGTGTGTATGCACATTAGCATGTCTGTGTTCATCTGTCAGGGGGATGCACCGAGCAGATTGTGTATTGTCATGTTAATGCAGAGGTACAAATTAAACCAAGACCTCTCAGGGTTTATTGAATTTAATGGGCTCCAATTACAGATGTACTGCTTACTGTGCTTTGTGTGGTGTGTTCTCAAGCTCAGTGCGACTGTGGGGCTACTTTTTATAGCATTTTTATTCTTACCTCCAGTTTATTTTCTTCACATGTGATGTGCTATAGCGTTATTTAAAATATGCTGCCAGTCTGGGTGGGACTTGGAAAAGAACCATGTAGAACAAGCGTCGAATTTTCCAACCTGGCTGTCTTTCATCAACATCACAGCAGGCGGGGTGTGTGTGTGTGTGTGTGTGCGCCAAAAATAAATGAGTGGAAGAGCAGAGCGGAGCGGAGCTGCAGCAGCAACGACACTTTTAGAAGATGCAGGCAGATGTCGGTTACTCTATGTGGTAACTCACTCGTAATTTATCAAACACACACATTCTCAGACACACACACACACACACACGCCGTCTCTGCCTCTATCATCCCTCTCACTTGCACTCTCTCTCTCTCTCTCTCTCTCTCTCTATGCGTTTTCCAAGGAGAATAGTTTCCATGGCAACGTCGTGCAGGCATTTCATGACTACGATGTGTGTGTGTGTGTGTGTGTGTGTGTGTGTGCAGGTCTCCTTGTAGACTAAATTAAAGCCATGTGCAGTTTTTTTTTTTTGTACCGATTCTATCAAAACACCACTCCTGCGCTCTGTTTTTATGGGATGCTCTCCCGTGGTTTTGATCAATATCAGCAATGATGGATGCAGTCAGTGGGAAGCACCATTTTGTGGTGAATGTGGACAACCGGTTACTATGTGGCTTACATAGGCTGATCCACGAGAAAAGCAATATGAATATAATAATGTAATTTAACCAAAACAGATAAAAACTAATTTTCTGCTAGTTTGAAACATCTTGAATTTTTTTCAATTATATTTTTTCATCGCTTTTGGCAATTTATTTATGGCAGTGCTAAAGATTTCATGAGCTTGCCACACATCTCTGAGCTTGCCTCTGGCCCTGTGTGTGTGTGTGTGTGTGTGTACACATGTCACCCTGCATCGATTCATGATACCTAACAGGGGGGAGCAATTCACCCCGGGTTTTAGAGGAAGCCATAACCAATAAAGCCTTTCCGCTGAGTGGCCTCTCGGGCTGTTGTCTGTGTAAAGGCAATTCTACGCTTTTAACCTGTTAGTGTGGAGCTGGAGAGCCAAAACCTGTGGGTACTCCCCAAGTCACAGGACTAATTTACTAATTCACAGTTTTCTAGATGAAAGGCGCAACAAGGGAGCAACTGTGACGAAATAGACGAGATTTAGTGGATGTTAAATCTCAGGAAAACACTTTTCAGGCTGGTTGAGATGGCAGCAGAGGGACAGCTGTTACGCAAGTGGGCTGAAGGCAGCTTCATACCTGTCCCAGGCTTTACCTTCATTTACAGAAAGTGGAGATGGATGGCTCCTGCTTTCATGCATGAGAAGTAATTTTCTTTATCTGGTTTGGTTATACATTTTGATTCTTTCCAGACACTTAATCTTAAAAGTTAGCATTTATATACAAGCGTCACAGAAAATGCATAGACATGAAAAAACTGGTATATTAGATAATTAACTGAATTAATTATGTGACCATCTGAGCCGCGGCAGACTCTTCTCACAACTGATTTCCTCTAATATTCAACACTAACATTACTAAAGACTTTTCTCCCCCCTCCCTTTTCTCTCCCAGGGTTCATTTCCAGGGAACTTACACTTGGTTCTGGTGTTGCGTCCCACTACTTTGCTCCAGCGGACTCTGTCAGACTTCCTGTTCAAGTTCAACAAGGATGAGTTCAAAATGAAGGCATGTATATGTCTGCCTCTCCTTTTTGTGCTTAGTTGTAATTTATTGTATCATCTTTTAATAAGTAACGGTACATATAATCTGTATGTGTCCTATTAGGTGGTGATGCTGAGTTCGGTGACTGAGCTCCATGCCTATATTGACCCAGGACAGCTGACCACAGAGCTGGGAGGCACGCAGGAATACTGCCATGACAGCTGGATCTCACACCGCACTGTATGTCCACACACACACACACACACACACACACACACACACACACACACACACTTGTTTGTTTTTTTTTCCTCTGTGTATTTATACGTATCTGAATGTCTCAACAGGCAATCGAGGCCTTCGCCCTCATGGTGAAGACCACGGCTCAGACCCTGCAGGCGTTTGGCACTGAGCTCGCAGAGACAGAATTACCTAACAATGCGGAGGCCACCACCAACCTGCTGCACACACACTCTCAGAAGAAGGATAAAATGAAGGTCAAGAGATGAATGATGAATATCAGTCTTTGCCATACATACTAACCAACCTCTTTTCCTTCTTTCTCGAATAAATATTTGGTGAAATGTTTTAAGGCAGGTATATTGGGGGTGATGATGGTATTAAAGGAATGTGTTCACCTTCCAGGAGGACCTGCAGGTGGCGCTATCTCAAGGGGGACGCCTGTTGGAGTGTATCAACGAGCCTCTGCAGACAGACGCTGAGTACAGCATGACCTGCGATGAACTGGAAAACTTAGCTACTGTGCAGAGGTAGGGGAAGGGATGAGTTGATATATAAATGGATGAGGAGGGCGTCCCTGAACGCATGAATAAATCTTTTCTCCTCTCTCCCTCAGACTCCTGGGTCAGCTGGACGAAACAGAAACTGCATTCGAAGATTTCTGGGAGCGCCACCGCACCAAGCTGGAACAGTGTTTGCAGCTGCGCCATTTCGAGCAGCACTTCCGTGAAGTGAGCTGAGCTGAACTGTGGGAAATGTGGTTTTTGCAGCATCATCAGTGTGCTGATGACGTAACAGTAACGGTGTGTGTGTGCTCGTAGGTGCGCGCCCAGCTCGATGTGACATCAGAGCGGTTATCGGGTTTCTCCGAGGTCAGCGTTAGCCCCGTCCACGCTGAGCATGTCCTCCGAGAGCTCAGCGGGCATGAGGACAAGGCCTGTGTAAGACACACACACACACAAATGATCCTGTCACCCCTCAGCTCACATGAAACAGAAAACACACACTCAACACTTTCACCTTTGATGCATCCTTGAAGCCATATGGCTGATAATATAATCAATGTAATGTCACGGCCCGTTCCACCCTCCGCTCACTGGGAACAAGAGCTAGAGACGGCACCTGTGTGGGGATTGGTCCAGCTTAATCATATTATTAGGCTGATATTAGCCTTTCATTTCAGTCAGATGGTTGGTTAATATGGACAACGTAGGTGTCCTGTTCCAGCCAGATAAGTAATTAACGCTCCACTCCACTTAGAGGGAGGAGGAGGATAGAGAGAGCAGAGAGGAGGAGGGGAGGGGAGGGGGTTGTTTTATTGTCAGCGATTGATTAATGATGTGTCCTCTGCTGTTAGCTGACAAGCCAGTATTCCCTATGCACGTTCTGGCATTAAGAACAGATATCTTCTCTGTCTTTCACCAGGACGTACTGGACTGTGCCCTGTCCCTGGCCAATGACGGCGACATGCTGATAGAAAATTCCCACTATGCCGAGGACTCCATCAGGCCCAAGTGCAGCGAGCTGAGGGGGGTGTGCGAGGAGATCAGCTGCACCCTGAGGAGCAAGAAGAGCCTCCTGCTCAGGGCGATGGAGCTCCACCACGCTCTGGAGAAGGTACGAGTGTGGGTGAGGTCGTTTGTGCATGAGAGATAAAGAGCTGAGCTTTCAGGGGAGCATCACACAACCGCAAAAGGCATCCTTGCTGCTGCTTTTGGTCCAAAAAGTCCATAAACATTTTCCTCCCAGGCGTCACGGTGGTGTGAGGACGGTATCTTCCTATTGGCCAGCCAGCCCGTAGACCGCTGTCAGTCTCAGGACGGAGCTGAAGCAGCTCTGCAGGAACTGGAGCGATACCTGGACACAGCGCTTCTGCACACCCTCACCGACCGCAGCGCCATCTGCTGCCAGTATGAGGCGGTGATCACTACTCAGCTCAGGGTCAGTACAAAGTGGATCTGACACATGTATGATTTTCTGACTATTCCATTATGTTTTGTATGTGTGGTTTCCTTCTGAGATCAAACTTATTGTTTGGTCTCCATCAGGACCAGGTGGAGAAAGTTTTCCAGAAGCAAAGCTCTGTCCAGGAGATGTTTGAGAAGAGACGCGTCAGCCTGAAGAAACTCGCAGCCAAACAGACCAGACCAGTCCAGCCAGTAGCACCACGACCTGAAGTGAAGTCTCCGCTCTCCTCTCCCAGTAAGCCTGGCTGAGCAGATTTAATGGCATGTATCAGTAGGTGTATTCCAAGAGGAAGAGGGATAGAAACACTGTTTTCTCTCTGTCCTTCAGATCAACAGAGAAAAGAGAGAAGATACTCTGCAGATAATGCCATCTGCAAAAAGGTAAATGCATGACTACGGATCAGCTGTTTGGTAGTCAATAATAGAGGTCATTTCTCCCCATAAAGGTAAACAGATGCAAGGTGGTTACGTGTGCTCATAATGTACATACTGTGTGTGTGACCAGGTGGAGTCTCCTATACATAACGGTGGCACCCGACATGCTTCTCTCTCAGAAGAAGAAGAAAACCTGGCAGTGCTGCGGCGGTAAGGGGTCAAAGGTCACCCTCAGAGCCATAGACAAGAGCAGACAGTTAATAGGCAGTGACACTGTGGTCTTTTCTTTTCCTTGTCATGTGTATTTTTTACAGTATAATAACATGCAGGCCTCACAGCCACTCAGCATTCAGTGTTTCAGAGGTTTTTCTGTGTTGCAGCCACGTGATGAATGAGCTGCTGGAGACGGAGAGAGCGTATGTGGAGGAGCTGCTATGTGTGCTGGAGGTGAGCGGCCCGTCTATCCCATCATTCTTTGGGGGGAATGTCTGGGAAATTCCCAGTTCTGATGCAGTCTGTGTGACATTAAATTCGACAACAGGGCTACGCTGCAGAGATGGACAACCCGGCCATGGCTCACCTCATCCCCAGCACCCTGCTCAGCAAGAAGGAAGTCCTGTTCGGCAACATGTCTGAAATCTACCTGTTTCATAAGAGGTGCGCTTGTATCTGCAATCTGAACGCTTAATTCACAAATTACTCTTTTGGTAATTGGGGAAGAAGCTCCGTAAAAATACCGAGCTTTTGTTTCAATGTCATGCTCTAAAGATTTATGCCATGCTGTTTGTCTCCAGGACCTTTCTAAAGGAGCTGGAAGCGTACACTGACTACCCAGAACTGGTGGGCCGCTGCTTTTTAGAGAGGGTGAGCGTTTACCTCCTCCGCTCCGGTCTTGGCACTAAAATAATCTTAATCTTAAGAAGTCAAATCAATGATGGACAATCTTTGCCTGATCTGTTTTCTGCAGATGAAGGACCTGCAGATCTATGAGGCGTACTGCCAGAATAAACCTCGCTCTGAAAGCTTGTGGAGACAGTGCTCCGACTGTGCCTTCTTCCAGGTTGCCCTTTAGCCTCGTAGCAACGCCTTTCCTTTTGGCTCACAAGAAAAACAACAAACTCTAAAAGTATCTTCGTTGGTTTATGTTTTTGTGAACCAGGAGTGCCAGAAGAAGCTGGAACATAAACTTGGTTTGGACTCCTACCTCCTTAAACCTGTCCAGAGAATCACCAAGTACCAGCTACTGCTTAAGGTGAGCTGTGTTCATGTACTGTGTGTGCAGTACGTCCGTGTGTTCATTAAGGAAGACTCACTGTGCTCTCCTGGTGTTGCTGTGTGTTTGCAGGAGTTGTTGAAGTACAGTAAGGGCTGTGATGGCTGTGATGACCTACAGGAAGCCCTCTCCTCCATCCTGGGGATCCTGAAAGCTGTTAACGACTCCATGCATCTCATCGCCATCACAGGATACGAGGTCGGAGAAATCGTATGGTTTAAATGGAGACATGCTGTCATTTCTGTGGAGTGGATTTTTGAATTGCTATTCTCTTTCTTTACCCTTTTCCAGGGTAACCTGTCTGAGCTGGGTCGCCTGCTGATGCAGGGCTCCTTCAGCGTGTGGACAGAGCATAAAAAAGGTCACGCCAAGGTGAAGGACCTCGCCCGGTTTAAGCCCATGCAGAGGCACCTGTTCCTGCACGAGAAGGCCCTGCTCTTCTGTAAGAGGAGAGAGGAGAACGGGGAGGGCTACGAGAAAGCCCCGTCGTACAGCTTCAAGCATTCCCTCAGCGTAAGCTCGCACCGGTCAGATGTGCAGGCGGTTAATATTTATACAAGAACTGTGTGCAAACTTGTGTTCTCCCTCCATTCTTCTCTCAGATGAGTGCGGTGGGCATTACAGAGAATGCTAAAGGAGACAACAAAAAGTTTGAGATTTGGTGCAACTCCAGAGATGAAGTTTTCATTGTGCAGGTGAGGTCACACACTGCTGCTGCGATCAGGAAGAAACCCCGCCACCGCTAATGCTGTCGTCGTTTGTCTCGTCTAGGCGCCGACACCAGAGATCAAAACGGCGTGGGTGAACGAGATCCGCAAAGTTCTGACCCAGCAGCTCAAAGCCTGCAGAGGTATTGTGCACGCTCAGCGTCACGCAAGCTCGTTTGCGCTTCCTCTGCTGCACCTAACTGCAGTTATCTGTCGTGTGTTTTAGACGCCAGCCAGCAGAAGAGCTCGGACTCCGTTTCGCCGAGTCCCACCAGCAACAACACGTCCATCTCCCTCAGGTTGCCTGATAACCACAGCACACACACACAGTGAGGAACACCCACAGATAAGACGCCTTTTATTTATGGTGATGTGTCTTTCTTCTTTCCCAGTCCCTTTCGTAGCAGTAGTCAGAAAAACCAGAAGAAGCAGGAGGAGAAGAAAGTGGAGCCGTGCACGATGTCTGACTCCTCTTCTTCACCAAAACACAAAGGTGAATGTTGTAGAATTACTGCATCCTCACTTATATACGCACATATAAACTGGATTGATCAGCTATGGCTGAAAAGCTGCAGTGTGACCTCTCACTGTTCTTCTTTTCTTCACCGCCTTCATCTTCATGGCTCCTCTTCTTTTTTTTTCACGATTGCAACGCACTCTTTTCTCTTCCCTTCCCGCTTTCCATTTCAAACCATCTGTTTCCAGATGAAGCGCTGACCAGTCCGACCACTGATAGGTCTTCGGTGGCTAAAAAGCGTTTTACTTTGCAGGGCTTCAGCACTCTCAAGAGTCCGAAAGGTAACATCAGCAGACATGAGGAGGCTTTTAAAACAGCCACACAATACCTAGACCAGTTTAGTGTGACTTATTTTATGTGTCTAATTATTTTATGAGTCTGAGGTTGAATTCATCAGCGATCAAATGCACTCAGGCTCAATTTAATACATTAAGGATATTAAAGAATTTTGCTGCTACAGTCTTTCTTAGTCTGGTATGAAAATGAGCTTATTGTTGCTAATGTTGTTAAACTAAGAAGTAGAAAGACATTCCTGTGTATCTGACGTGAGTCAGTTTAAACCACATTTTAGCATTTCACTAACATCCCGTAATTATTGCCGTTTGTGACCACAGCGGCTGCTGCTTAACAAAGGTTACGTGTGCTGTGCTCGCTTTTTAGTGCTGCACACAAAGAGTCAGTGTTGTGAATGACGTTAAGAAGGAAAAATGAATTGGCAGCTAAGACTGGAGCTCAGCCAATTGTTAAAAGCTGGTACATTTGGTCATTTTAGGGGACATTTATTTATTTACCTCTCTGATAGTGTAATTCTCCTCAGTTCTATAGTAAATACAATACATACAAATGACTGATGCTTTCTTTGATGCCTCCTGGTGGTGAAAGTCTGACATGACTCCACCTTGTTCTCCTGTTCACCCACTGTCCAGTTTCAGAAATACTCACAGCTAAATGTTAAATGAAGCTTAATTAACGCCACACAAACTCACACTTCATAGTAAGCAGTGTTCGGTTATTATAAGTTATTTCAGGTGACGTATTTAATGGCAGTGGTAAATTCTTGCTTCTCTGTGGCCGCTCTCTTTCTCACTTTGCTCTTCTTCTTCCCTCTCTTCGCTTTTTTTCTGTCTGGGTGGCCAGGCTCGGCCCTCAGCCCCGAGCATGGCTCCAAACGCCACTTGGTCAAGAGTGACCCCACACCGTTTGGGTTCAAAGGTATACTGCCGTCCCGTAACAGGGGCCATCTCATTTTAGCGGCCGTCGTTCACCTTCCCCGTCCATCACCACCAAGTGTCCTCCGGTGTTGTGTGTTTTCATTGTGTAGATTTCACCTGTGTCTCGCGTAAGAGCGATGAAACTGGATAACATGAATCCAGCTGTTCCTCATACTATCACCATACATTTCCCATCACAGCATGAAACATATGTGGAGAGAGAAAAGTGTTATGTCACACAGACTGATCTGCAGGTCCTGGAAAGTCTTCAAATTAGTGATATAAAGGGCTTTAATAGCATTAAAATGTCCTAAATCCAGTTGTATTTCTAACACGTGTTGGAATCCATCACAATCTGCATTCAATTTCCACAAATTTACACCAATAAAATGTCTCACGGTATCTTTTGGCTCTCAGAAACATCCAGATACTTATTTTTACGCTACTATTTTTCCACCTTAACACTGCAGCTGCCATGTGCATGACAGTTTTTCACAGATCACCATCACCGACCAGCTGTCTGGTTACTTTACTAACCACATGAGAGTGACGAATGCCTGCGTATGTCCAGTGGCAGTGATCACACCTGTAGCTCTCCTCCTGGTCCACATCAAGGACTAACTGCTCTTAAACTTCCCTTCAGTGACTAACCAGCTAACCCGGCTGGCCAGCTGTCTCACTACACGACTAGTTCAGCTGTCTCACTGACTTGCTGGCTGTTTCTCCCCGTCTAGAGCCGGCTCCCCACGTCACTCTGAGCAGAGTCAAATGGATGAGCACTTCTAGTCTGTTACAGGGCAAGCGGCAAGGTACAGAGCCGCTCTGAGGATCCACTGCTGTGGGTGTTTGCTGTGGTTTGTGGTGGTCATGATTGATTTTGAAAAGAGGTAAAGTGTAGCACAATATCCACTTTCTCTTCATTTAGCCTTGTACTGAGTCTTATTGTCTTAGTATGAGCACACACCTGAAAGCTACAGTATTTCTGCTCTTTCTTACTTGTGAATATATGATTTTAACTCTCATTTCAAGGCTAAATGAGAATGTACTCTACCTCAGATCAATCATTCTCACTTCTTCTACTCTTCTGGGTGCTGTGGGTTTGTGTGGCCTGGAGAATAATGAGAATTAGAACAACTTTTTTTTCCACCCTGGCAGTGAGAGACACCTTGAAATGAATCCAGATGATTCAAATCCACGTGTGCTCTGATCACGAGTCCCTGATTTACTTTGGTTGGATTTTATTGGGATCTTTGATTGATCTTCTCTTGGAATCTGGAGAAGTTTGGTTTGGCCTTGTGAGTGTCACGTTTTGACGGAGGTTTATGTGCAACTGCAACTCTCTTTCCAAGTGGCATTCTCTTTGCTCCTGGCAAGACTCACAAACACTGCTTTGTGTTCGTTCATATTGAGCTTTAATATTGACAGAAAACATCATGTCAGTTATACTTACTTATATCTCAACCAAGATTTGGCCTCATCTAATTAGTGCCCCAGGAAGTACTTGAATGCCACATGGGATGGGAGTGTGTGCGATACAGATTCAGCTCCTCATTTCCTCTGGTCACTTTCCACTTTTCCCTACTTCTCATTGTTCCACCTCCCTTGTTTGCCTCTAAATCTCCTCACCTGTGTCCCCGTCCGTCCCTCTCCCCCCACCTCCAGGCTGGAACAAGGCGTCTCTCTCAGTGGACGCCTCAGAAGAGAACGATGGGTACTCCAGCAGCGAGGATCCCATTAACTCTGACCCCGAGGACGAAGTGGGAAAGAAGCTGGTGAGTCTGAAATTGAAGAGTTTTGCATTCACTCTATGGATTCAGTCAGGTGTTTTGCTGTCTTACTCCTTTAACCTCTCACTGACCATCCTTGGTGACCTTTGATCCTTCAGGCTCCGGGAAAGTACACGGTGGTGGCGGACTGCGACAAGGCGGGGCCTCAGGAACTGTCCGTCAAGAGTGGAGACATGGTCCAGCTAATCCGAGAAGGAGAGGAGGGACAGTGGTAAACATCATCCTCTCTCTAGTCAAAAGAACCCAAATACAATGTTAACCAAATAATATGTTTTATATCTGCAAGAAAGCTCCACCTGGGCTCTGTTTTGTTGTGGAAATCGTAGATGAATGGACTGTACTTGTATAGTCTTTTTCAACAGCTCACTACATTTATACTCACCCATTCACACGCCATTCAACTGCTGATGGCAGGTGCATCTGGAATAGCGTGGAATTGAGAGAATTGTGAAATCTATTCAGTTAAGTCAGCGGATTTTCTGCGGGCATGTGGGTGGTTAAGAAAATGTATGAAAGAGGCACTTGACAGGAATACATCAGAATGTATTGTCCACCTTAATTCATACAATCACGACATTATCTGGTAATGTAAACCAGACTGAGGACACTAAAATAAGGAATTATGAAAGCAACCTGACTTATATCTCTCTGAAAAGTCCTTGAATTCTTTGTCAGTGCCACAGAATGATCCCAAAGATCTTTAATGATTGTGTTTAATGATGCTGATCAAGTATGCAATATAACCGCTATGTCCGTTGTGAGTAAAGTCACTTTTTGTTTAATCTTATGTAGGTTTGTCAAGAACCTTCGCAGCAGTAAGGAGGGCTGGGTGGCAGCCCCAAACCTCCTCAGCCTCATCTCAGAGTCCAAATCGTCCCAGTCGCTCAGCAGCTCAGGTATTTTTCCACATATACCATATCGGGTTGCTTTTTTAAAATCATTTTAAACGACCCTGTGGGGTTTCTTCTAACACCGTTGTTGTTTGTGTGTTTTTCCTGCAGATGGCAGCGTCTCTGGCAACCTCAGCACCTCTTCCAGCTGCAGCGAGACCTACACCAGCTTCTCTGACATCAAACCCTGACCCGAGATCGCTCCCTCGACCCAAAACCATTACCAGGTGGAATTACAAAAGCCTAAAGCTAAGCCTGACAGGAGCACGGGATCAAAGCGATCTTTACATCACGCAGACGTCACCTCACAGTTCGTTGGATCTAATCAAAACCAAAGCTATCTGCAAATACTCCCAGTGTTTTAGTGAAGGGTTGATTACACCACTTTTTCTGAATATTTAAGTCTGACCACGCAGCAGTATTAAACTCTCACTTTAAATTCTTTCCACCTTCAAAACTATCAGCATATTCGTAGCTGATAGTATTTTCCCAGTTCATTCCAGCAACAGGAAATCAGGGAAAAATAGTTCCTCACACATGTTACAGCCATGTGATGTATCGTCTCCTGTCAGGCCTTCTTAAAAAAAACCACCACCTCTGTAAACTACAGAGAAAATGTCCTCAATCTGATAACTTGTATTTAACCCTTCTGATTATGTAGCAGTTATGTGGACATGTTGAAAGAATATCTGCACTAAATGTGAGCTGTCAGCAGCTTTGAAAACTGTCGGTATCAACCGCGGAGCCTCAAGTCAACAACGTGACAGCGTAGCGACAGATTCTTGTGTGAAACATCTACAAGTACAGATGCTACAAGACCGCTATTTCACATGATGCGTCGGCTGTGGTGGCAGATTTTAATCGTACACTGTGAAAATTGGCAGCTGGCTGCAACAGTGCATCTTGGAGCATCACTGAGCAGGTCAAACGTTCAGGGTGTGTTACTGTAAGTCTGTGACCTTATTGTATGTGGCACACACACACACACACAGAGTGAAGTGTGTTAAATCCCTGTATCTGCCAGGCCAGTGGTGTCAAAGAGGTTGGTTCTCCCCATTCAGGAATGCTGTATTCCGCCCATATTGTTCAATATGAGCTTCCCTCCTCTGGTTACGTGGCGACAACTGCAATTTACAACACAGAGTCAAATGTATCACTAGGTGAATGTCACCAACAGCACTACCTGGTGGTCGGATGTCATGCACTTCTTCAGCTACACTTACAAATCACAGAGCGGCAGCTTGGAACAACTTTTGAACCTCTTTTTTTTTTTTTCTTTTCCTCAGAGTGATTGTCTAACTTGCCTCTGAACTGCTCTGGATTTACCTCTCAGGAAGCCCAAGAAGTTGCGCGGGCAGGCAGGTGTGACTGCATACCTGCTTGTGTCGACGTTAACGTCTTTGTTTGTGTGCACATTGTTGCACATGTGCATGCGCCACAGGACAAACCCAACGAGCAGTCACACATAAGGTCCCATTCGGTGATGTTTTGGTCACATGTGTGGATATAGGAACAGTTTAGGGAACCCCTGGTCAGAAAAAAACAGAAACACACACATAAATCTCAGCAGTCTGCATATAAATCCAGTTTTTGTGTCACAGCCAGTGTGCTCACCTATCTTTGGTCTGCTGTGCAGCAACAAAAGCAGGCTTTGTCCCCTCCCCGTGCTCCCAGCCCCACTCAGGCATGTGACAGTAGCCACTTCTCTACACGCAGGGCGAGCCGGGTCCTTCTCAAAGCGTTTGCACCACCAGCCCAGGAGCAATATTTGTTTACTTGACACCATGATGTAGCTGAGTGATCGTCACGGCTGAAAAACAAGGTGCAAAAAATAATGACAAAAGTCTGACTGAGGGGTGAGAAGGCTGTTGGGCCCCCGTAGAGGAAAAGACTGATGTAGGTTGATGGTGCGCCTCAGACAACCAGCTGCTGTGACAACCTTCTTTACACACAACGCTGAATGGCACCTTTCTCTCAGCTTGTTTTTCAGGGGTGAACATGTTTTTATATCCCAAGATTTCTACTTTATCCACAAGGAGCACTGTAAAACAATCTCTTCCTCTTTTTTTTTTTTTCTTTCTCCATGTTTAATGTTGAATGTGCGACTCTGTTATCGAACACAAAAACACCAAGTGCAGCTCACCATCACGCTAAAACCAGCCCCACCTGTTTATTTCGCAGAATGGGATGTATTTGTCCACTGGCTTTACAGAGCCACTGTGGTTTTTGCTAAATTCGGCCCTGACTATGTTTTTTTTTTTTTTTTTTTTTGCTGAGGACCACTTTTATACTCAAGTCACAAAGTGTGTGTCCTTTTCCAGAAAAAAGAAGAAAGCAGTTACAGGCCTTTCAGTGTCAAACTGTGAGTTAAACCAGAGATCAGACTGTGGCTGGTATTATGAGTTGATGGTGTACGTTACGTTAGACTGAGAAGTGGACGTTACGCTTGTACAGACGTGTCCTCTATACCTCACATTGTTTTCCTGGAGAGCATGTATTTCGTGAAGAGGATCATGGTTTTTGTGAGTCTCCTCGTCTCTCTGTATATCATCACTCTTTGTGGCATGTTCTTCATCGCCCTGAATTTAAAGCTCTCATGTCAAAGCCCTGAACGGGGCAAGTGTTTTTACTGGCCACTGTTGTATTTTGTGAGAGTTTATTTTCTGCCCTCGTATGAAAGCTGACACGGGCACTAAACTCGTCAGTGTTGATCACACAATAAAGCTAATTGAATTGTTCGTCCTTTTGACTCTGTGGCTGGAGAGATGAGAAGGGTTATATTTTCTAGTTTCTTTTTATGCAGCACATTGCAGCAACCACTGTCTTTATTTTCCTATTGTATCTACTGAGTATGGTGTTGATATGAAGATATTATAATGAAACATATGTGTGTACATTTGTAAATATGTAATTCTGAATTGTATGTAAAATGAAAAGCAGCTTTAATAAAGTCTGAAATGGTTTCCTCTATGGGATTTTGCCTTTTTTTTTAATGGGAATTTAAGCCATTTTTTAATTTAATATTTAAATATTTTTAATATATGTATAACAACTACCATTTTCTTTTTTTTTTTTAATCAATTAATCTTTTTTTTTTTTTTTTTACTAGCTGCTTAAAATGCGCTCCACAGAAAAATAAATGGAAAGACAGTCAATGTTATGAATTATGTATTGTGATCCGGAAGTGGAATATCAACCATGTGGTTTTTAACATCCAATGAGCTTTTTCCAGTTTAGACTGTCATGATTTGGTCTGGGCTTCGTTCCAATATTTACACCATCCGACCTTCACTCTCTCCTGTCCTTTATTTTGTCCTTTTAGAGGCGGAGAGGAGTAAATAGCGTCTAACAATATATATTACATTTAAATATGATTAAATAACTCGTACTATTGCCTGTCTGAATTGTATTTACTACAGTAAGACTTGAGGCAAGGACTTACAGTGAGAGGAAGTGAACGAGACTCAGCCGCAACTGGAAAGATACAGATGTGTCAAGTTAGCAAGCGGAAGCCGGACTATTAACCGGAAGTGAGGTATTCCTCAATAAAACAGATTTGTCTTTGCGACAGCGTAATAGTGCGCAAATGAGAAAATTAGCGTTTGAATTTATAACTCCGCGCAGTAGTTTGATTAGTGTTAACTTCTTTAGTTTGATTTCAAAACTCGCGAGCCATTTGTCCCCCGTTAGTTTGAACGAATGACGCTCCGCGGATGTTTTATTATGAAAGTCTTCACAGGAAGCGCTTGAGTTTCTCCACGCTGGCTTGACATAAGACTGGAAAGCGACCAGATGGAATTCAGCTCTGCCTTCTTAACAGATTCCACACATTTTAAATTGTATCGCACACATTTTTAGCGGACTTTCCTGCAAGCGAACAGCCCTGGCGTGACCACGACAGCCTATCTGGGAGGCTCGGCTGCGCTGTGAACCGGGACAGAAGCGGTGAAGACATTTACGGACCCCCACCAGCACCACCAAACATCTTCTCACTGTAGGTATCATTTCTAGCCCATACTGTCGAAGAGCTATAGCTTCTAGTTGCCCTAATGGAGGAATATTTCTGCCCTTTAACAGTCTGTGTAACTTCAGTAGAGGCTGAAATGTGTGTTGAAACCTCCCCGACGTCCTCTTCAGCAGTAGTTTGTGAAACGATGCAGACAACTGAGATTAGCTTTGGAAATCTGTCAAACAAAAAGGGAGTTTAGCCCGAGGCGAGAGGGGTGTAGCCTTGTTAAATCACACTGTCTGGGACTGTTTGTGCGGCCTTACGTGTTATTTACTGCCTTCTGCGCCACAAGCTCTTATTCTTTTATTCCAAACGCTGTCGTTCACGAGGTGTTTAGTTGTTCAGCACACACACACACACACACACTCACACTCACACACACACACACACTGTGTGTTTTATCTTTTTGTTTTTTTACCCCCCTTCCTTGCTATGTTACTTTAGACGACCAGCGTCAGGCTAGACAGAATGACAACAAAGCAGCTTCCGGTCGCAAATATCAAAATAAAACTAATAATTAGCTAGTGCTGACACTTTAAGTTGGTAAACTTAAGAAAATGAATCAGCAACATTTCTGATTATCCTTTAAAGCAGTTATCCAGTAAATACACCCTGATTCCTGTATCTCAAATGCAGTGGCGGGCCGTGCATGTCACACCTGGGCCTCCAGTGGCGATCTACCTGAACCAAACCACCTTTATCATTATGACGTCACGGCTATAGAGACCATCAGTATTATACAGGAAGGCAGTCTAACAGGATGCTGCACCGCAGACAGGTATCTCATGTTGCGGAGAATTAATGACGTCACTAAAGCAAGAAACCCAATTAAAGCATTCAACAAGTCTCCTGCGCACCAGCTGCTGCGCACCTGCGTCATCAACGTCAGACACGCCAAACAGGGACTCGGCTCCAAACTAGTGATGGGAATTTCGGCTCTTTTTAGAGAGCCGTCTCTTTTGGCTCCTCAGATTTTTTTTGTTGCTTCAATAAATTTGTTAGCAAATTATGTGTAAAAAGAAATATTAATGTAAAAAACACATTATATAGAATATTTATTGCTTTATTGACTTGAAATTATTTAGTTTTACTGGGGTCATAGAGCTCTGGGCTGCAGGTCTTGGTGGCTGTGGTGTTGTCCTGTATGATACTGTAGACATTTTAGGAGCACCTTCATTAACAGCAGCTTCCTTTGCTTGTCTTTCCTCCTCTAACTGAACTGATGGTGAACAGTAGGCACTTGTCTGTGCAGGTTGTTTGTGGAGCCAGATATGAAATTTTAATTTTGCAAAGTCTGCACTCTGCCCTCCAACTATCAATTATATTAAAATGTGTCCATATTTTACTACATTTTCTGTCGCTCATGTTTCTCACCTGTCCTGCCTGCAGTCTGACTATGTAGCAGTGCTCTCTCGCTCTCTTGCTCAGTGTGGACACACAGACACCACCACACATCTTGACCAATCACGTGCGGCTTTAACAGAAAAAAGACGGAAAAAAACATATCGGCTCCCGTCGCTCACTTCAAAGAGCCGGATCGTTCGCGACCGACACATCACTGATAGAATAGAACAATAAATGCTTCAGCAATTTGAAAATGCCACCATCAGCATCTGGGAAAGTCCAGTGGGCTAAATGAATCCTTGAGTGAATGATTAACAGATTTCAGTCAGTTTTACGCATCGCAGCCTCGCAGTTCAGAGGAATATTTCACAGCCACAGTCACTCCATTTGAAATGCAAGTGGCTGCTATTAATATGCTGTCTACATATGCCAGGATTAAACTCCGATTGGTGATTCATGTGACAGGCTTCACTCTTTTTAATCCTGGTGTCGGACGGGCTGTAATATCAGCTCTCAGAGCGGGGCTATATGATGTGATGATGAGTGTTTATACACGTAGTTTTGTAATTATTTCAGTGCAGTTTTATCTGAGGAGACACAATTAATTCCTGGTCTTGTGTTTACAGCTGAAATGATTGCTTGATTAATCCAATTGTCCAATTCTTAGTCCAAGTCTTCTATGACAGTAAACTGATGGCCAGTCAGTTCTTAATCTGCTCTGCTTTAATTCTGAAAACTCCCAAACATCCTGTGCCTCCTGTGGCTCCCTGCATCTGCCTTGATGTGCAGACAGACCACCAGAGTCGGATACAGTGGGCTCTCATCCATCCTGTCAGGACAGGCCTGTCTGTCACAATATTAACCCTTATGGACCCTAGCTACACACAGCAGCTGCAGCAGCACCCTTCATCTTGTATCGCATAACCGAGGCATCCAGTCGTAATAAGCTTTGGAGTTTAAAGTTTTGTTTATTTGTGGCTTCATTTATATCTAGCGTGAGATTCTGGCAGTCACAAACTCCCCTTTGCTTTCCACGAAAAGGGATTTTTTCACGTCATTATCAGTCTCAGGAGAGGACTTGATGCACTGATGTTTGTTCCCTCAGGGAGCGTTCCTCCCAGGTTGCCTCGGAGAGGACAATCTCCCCGTGAACGCCTGTGAAGAGAACGGCGCTTTGTAGCTTCAGACGGGCTGTGATGTGGTTCAAACACTTAGATCCTCGTCCTGTGTCGAGGAGCTGGCTCTCCAGCGTGTCTAACTCGCTTTTCAACGTCAATTTTGGAGCAAACCAGGGTTTTTCCAGGACTTTAAAATGCTTTGAATTCAAATACCTAGACTTTAAGACTGCTGATCGCTGTTCAGGTCAAAGAGGTCATTTATTTACTTTTATTCAATATCATTCACTTAGTTTCTCTAATGCTGTCAAATCTGAGGCCACCACCTTTCTTCTCCCTCTTCCTCTTCTTCCTCTTCTTCTTCTTCTTCTTTGAAAGGCACAACACAGACTGGGAAACAAAAGCTACCAAAGTCTGGCTATGCCAGATGCTTTAGCAGCTGTGCGTAGGTTAAAGAGTGTGTTTATTTATTTATTTATCTATTTATGTTCATAAATTGCAGCCTGCAGAAGGTGAAGTCAGTCACGCACACGTTAGGGCGAGTTGCATTCGCTACCAGTGATGTCAGAGTGACATGCTGGTGCGACAGATTACCATCTTGCCACGCTGGAATGGCTTTGATTAGTCATCCTCTACCCACTACGGGCGCAGTTTGCACTTGTTACTGTAAAGTGATGCTGCAGGAGGAGGCTGACTGCTTGATGAGAGTCAGCTGATATAACCGTATAGGCACTTCATATATACATACATATGGCACCAGATCAGCAGATGGCATCGACCCATAAGAGGTGAAATGAAAGGACGTACAGAAGAGCATTCTTACTGCTGTCAGAGAAAGAAAGAAAGAATGGATGAAATAAATGCACCTAATGCATGTCGTGTAGGACGGCTTGAATTATTCAGGATGCACCGAGCGCCTGTTCAGCACAGATCTGGTACGGATGCAAGGTGCGAGGCGTTTTCCTCTTGATGCGTCAGCTGTTTTAACAATGATAAAGTCATGTTTCCAGCACAATAATTACAAATCAGCTCTTTTTTTTTGTCTTTTATGATCAGGAGAAATCTTAGTTACTGCTTGAAATGCTAAATATGTCTAAAAGTAAAATTAGAATTGCAGCCCCAGTCTTTATTCTCTCCATCTTTATTTAAGGCTCATTTGGTCTCTCATGATTACAGCTGACAGCTAATAATTGGGGCATAGTGGAGCCTTTCTCCGTTAGATTAAACTTAAAGCAAAGCAGCAAGCCGTGTGTTCAAGCCCAGTGGGCACCAGATTAATTCCATTACATAACATTTAGTCAGTCTTAGCAGTGAAAATGAAGGCTTCACAGTAACCTAGAGCTTAAGCTTTCCAGGACTCAAAGAAGAGTTATTAGCTGATTAAAATGGACCCTTTAAGTATTCTTTAATAATCAGAAACATTTAGTTCCAGCTGCAGCAACAAGGCCGGACGACAGGGTGGAAATATTAGATTTAGAACTGCTTATTATCCGACGCAGCAGGGAAGCTTGTGCATGTGTGTGTCCCCTGCTCTGATAACCACTTCCTCATTGCCTGCTTATCCTTCGACAAATATTGACAGGGCTGACGTGACGTAACACTGAGTGAAACAGAGGTAAGAAAACGCATGAATGCATCACATTTAAGTCTTTTCTGCATCAGGATTTGGCCCCGTGAGTTCAAGTTGACCTTCTGGTGGCGTGCGGCTGCGAGTTTGTTGGTTAAATGTCCGGTCGATGCCACTGTCAGAATAAAAGCATAAAAAAAGAGCACAGCAAACTTTCCCGTGTGGAAGAACATGACTGTCTTTTTTTTCATTCGAGCTGAGAGTGTTATCATTAATCATTAATCCCTTCTTCATGCCCCAAGTAAAAGGTCGGTGTTGGAGAAAGCGATCACCCTCAGCTGAGATTTTGTCTTCGTCAGGTGGAGACCTTGTGATTCCAATCGGAACTGTTTTCCTGTTTTCACGGGCGTTGGAGAACCCTCTTGTGCAACTTTACAAATCCATTTACAGTTATTTGCTAAGACTCGAGGAAACCGTGCGAGTTTAATTTCCACCTACCGTCTTCCTCATTCTGGGAGGAACACACACACACACACCACACGCACACACACACACACACACACACACACGCTGTGCTCTTCTCAGATATCTCCTCAGAGGATCTGTTCATTTGCTTCATCTTATCATTTGTTGCACTGTGAGCTGCTTGCAGCTGGTATCATGTTGCTGTGTCCTGTGGCGGACTGAGCCTTTGTGACGGCTTTATGAAATCTCACGTTGATATTATTTGGGCAGCACGTCGAGTTTTATGTCATTTAGTTAGATTTTTTCTTTAGATGTTCTTCATCTTCTTGTTGGCCCCAAACACAAAGTATTCAGGCCAGCATTGGACCAGCTCACTGAAGTCACAGGTGTTATCCTTGTTGTGGAGCAAGACCTGAGTGGGCAGGGAAGGAAGGAGCAACGGGGTTTGGGAGGCAGCGACGGCTGGAGCTTTAAAGTAGCAAGCAAAGATGGTGGTGGAGGGAGGAATGGTAGCAGAGGTGGACGGAGGTGGCTGAAGTTAGAGTTGGAGTTAAGGAGGAGGGCAATGCCCTTTTTTTTACATTCCCCGATGAGGATTAGCAGTCACAAGTTCTCCACAAATTCCTGACCTGGCCTGGACTGTGAAGCTGCCTCCTGGATCCTTCCAATGCTCACACTCATTCACGCTCATTCATTACAATGCATTTCTTCTATATCACATACAGTTATGGCACTAACACTGGCACGGTTTGGCCTTCTTACTGTTGATCCCCAAACAGTTCGTGACCTACTGGCATATTATGAAATAAAGCAAAACTTTTATGGATCACAAAGCGCACACTTGGCCGAATTACTCACAAACTGAAAATGGTGAAATGTTTCGGAGGAATTTTAAAATTACAACCAACTCACCGATTGTTTCTGGGTGTTGTGCTGCGATCTCACGTGTCTGACTTTGACTTTGAGCCTGGGGGGCTGCAGTTGTCGCTCATGTAGACTAGAGATGACGGTGGAATGTGTCTCCAAGGTGCCAGAGGAATCCTAGCACACACACACACACACACACACACACACACACTCCTGATGCTCATTTACAAATACATGTGGGTATATACCGTATGTTAGCCAATATGAAGTAACAGAAAATGCATCTCATAGTGGTTTTATTTATTTTTAATTAAGTAATTAATGCCAAAAAACAAACTTACACTGATGACTGTTAGATTTTCAAATATTTATGTCAATATTGGCAACAAAAACAGAGTATTGTTTGGGCTCTCATGCATTATTATGCATTCTAGTGAAGCTGGCAAGCTAAATGTCACAGAAATGTTAAGAAAACACAGTTTCTCCGATGGAGGGAAAAGGTCTGTGATGAACTGACAACAGAATGGAAATGATTATGATGATTGTTTTAGTTGCTGCTGCTACTGTTGTTCATGTGCACTATGTGTGTGTGTGTGTGTGTGTGTGTGTTGGTAGGTCCCAAGGCGAGTGTGTGTCCATCATGCCGCTGTTTGGTAAATCCCACAAGAGTCCGGCGGACATCGTCAGGACCCTGAAGGAAAACCTGGCCATCCTGGTCAAACAGGACAAGAAGACAGACAAGGTAGGGAAGGGCAGTGTGTGTGTGTGTGTGTGTGTGTGTGTGTGTAAATGCCTTGGTGTCCAGGGGCCCATGGGTGACAGCCCTCTGTGAAATTAGAACATGGAACAGCCTGGCCGTGTCATCTCCTGACACTTCACTGTCAAGACAGTTTACGCTCTCTCACACACGAGCCAAGTTCAGCCTCAGGGTCAGTTTCTGCTTTCTCCTTTTCCCTCTTTTTGCTCTTAATCTGCGATGTTTGTTGTTTGTGTTCCTCCATATTGTTTCCCTGGAGAGAACGACATCCATTTAGCTCCTCCCCTCTCTCTCCTCTCTCTCCTCCAGGCGTCTGAGGAAGTGTCCAAGTGTTTGGTGTCCATGAAGGAGATTCTGTATGGTAGCAACGATAAGGAGCCTCACACTGAGACTGTGGCCCAGCTGGCCCAGGAGCTGTACAACAGCGGCCTGCTGATGGCGCTGGTAGAAAACCTGCAGGTCATCGACTTTGAGGTAAGGAGAGAAGAACGCAGCCATCATATCAGTCACTGAGCCTGCAGCACACAGCGGCGTGCCACCCCTCATGATTTAACTGCCACGGAGACGCGATGAATAAAATATTTCCCGCCTGCAGAAAAGCAGTGAAAAGAAAAGTGAACTCCTCTGCAGCAGAAAGCGAGCGCTTCTCCAAGAGAGAGCTGGATTATCAGTGCTTAGAAGGTGACATTTATCTCCCTGATTTGACCTGAAACAGTCACCGGGGTTATTTCCTCGAATTCTGAGCGCTTGTTTCTCGCTGCTGTTTGGAGAAATGCTGCCTTTTGTGACATTTTGCACAATTTAGCGCACTCATTAGAAATAATATATTATAATAAAACAGATAAATAATATAATATAATATCATGTTTTTTCATTATGTCTTCACATTATGTTATTAAATTTAACACATTTTCTAATTGATCCAGACATCCCATTGACTACATTATACCTCATCAAGTGACATTATTGCTGTAGAAAAATAAAGAACTAATAATATAATAATACTATGTGGTTGTTTGTCTAATTCTGTGTGTGTGTGTGTTTTCAGGGGAAGAAGGACGTGTGTCAGATCTTCAACAACATCTTGAGGAGGCAGATTGGGACGAGGAGTCCCACCGTCGAGTACTTCTGTTCCCACCAAGAGGTCCTCTTTATACTGCTGAAAGGGTGAGACACACACACACACACACACACACGCCGTACACAGTCTAACAGCACGCCGAAGAGGTGACACAGATTGTCTTGTTGTCTGAAGGTACGAGACACCCCAGGTAGCGTTGAACTGCGGGATCATGCTGAGGGAGTGCATCCGCCACGAGCCACTCGCCAAGATAGTTCTTCATTCGGATCATTTCCACAGTTTCTTCAACTACGTGGAGATGTCCACCTTCGACATCGCCTCCGACGCCTTCGCCACCTTCAAGGTACGCTGGGCTCTTCCTGTTCTGGTCTGTACTGTGAGGCTTTTTACATTGAATCTATTACTACATATTCTTTCATTCATTCAGAGAAAATAGAAGTATCCAGTGGTATGTTGGGTTAAAGGACCAGTTCAACCAAATTACAAAAGCAGATTTTCTCACTTGCAAAAACAAATCAGTGAAGACTGTTTTTCCTCTGTTAGTCCATTACTTTAGATGAAACATTGCTCTTTGATTTCTAAATGCCATTTCTTAGTGGTGCACCACAAATTAAAGCCAGTTATACTGAGGTAGGAAATAGACCATAAATAAATCCACACCCCCTTTCCTCTGTAATTTGGGTGAAATGTCCCTTTAAGAAGCATCTTATAAACCCAGAAAACTTTAGGATTTCTTTATCTGTGTTCACAGGATCTCCTGACAAGACACAAAGTGCTTGTGGCTGAATACCTCGAACAGAACTACGATGCTGTGAGTGTTTTGAGTCACACACACACACACACACACACACACACACACACGCGCGGTCATGCAGCATCAGCCCCTGAGTCTGTTTGGAAGCATAAACGTAAACCGTGTCCGTGGCTCCGAATGACCAGGAAGACACGAGAGGCGACGCACGGATTCGTAAACAGATCAGGTGTCACTGCAGCACTCAATGGTCCAGTCATGCATCCAGAAAACGGTTTGTCTCATTGAACACGCTGTGCGCACACACAGGCATTCACGGGGGCCTTGTGAGAGACTATTCAATAAGCTGGGAAAGATGGCAGATAAGTAGGAAGGAAGAAGTAAAGTTCTGACTTATACACTTTAAGTTCCAGGAAAAGGGGAATCGGTGGAAAGGCGTCTCTGTGTCACAGCTCGTCTCGGTACAAAGCTCCGCTCTATGCTGTCAGGTTCCCCAGGCAGAGGGGGCCCTTTCATAGGCCGGGGCCCCCAGAGGGTCCCAATCTGAAGAAACCCCACACAAAACCGCCTTTTTACCTGGATGTCGTATGTCGACAGATGTGTGTGTGTGTGTGTGTCGCTGTGAGGCCTGTCAGGAGAGGGAGCTGTGGGTCGATGGAATCCAGGAGCCTGTGATCAGACAGCAGTTAGCTTGATCCCCTCTTAATTCTGTCCATTTAATCCATCGAATGCATCGAAGTGGTTTTGGTTATTTTTCAGTTTTTAAAAATGTCTAATGGTCCTTGAATCTCTTCTTCCATCTCGGACTGTGAAACGAGTTGTGCTTCTTGTGTGACTGCAGGTGTTTGCAGACTACGAGAAGCTGCTGCACTCCGAGAACTACGTCACCAAGAGGCAGTCTCTAAAGGTTCGACTCGTGACTCATGCATTGATAATCGGAAGCACTAATCCACTGGATTTCTCTAACGTGTGTCGCTTCTTTGTCACGTTGCGGCTGCAGCTCCTGGGCGAGCTGCTGTTGGACAGGCACAACTTCACGGTGATGACGCGCTACATCAGCAAGCCTGAGAATCTCAAGCTGATGATGAATCTGCTAAGAGACAAGAGTCCCAACATCCAGTTTGAGGCCTTCCACGTCTTCAAGGTAAAAACACCGCGATTATGGAAATACGAGTTATCTCCTATTGTGAAGTGAGCGGAGGTGAAAATCTGTTTCCTGCTGCTGCCCTCAGGTTTTTGTAGCGAACCCCAACAAGACGCAGCCCATCATCGACATCCTGCTCAAGAACCAGACCAAACTAATCGAATTCTTGAGCAACTTCCAGAAGGATCGCACAGACGACGAGCAGTTCAACGATGAGAAGACCTACCTAATCAAACAGATCAGGGATCTGAAGAAGCCGGCCTCCTAGAGAAGAATCCCTACCCGCCCTCACCCCTAACTTTGTATCGATAGGAAGACATACAGTAGAAAAAAAAAAACAACAACACATCAACAATAATGGTTATTCTATTTAAAAAAAAAAAAAAATCTTCAAGACGTTATTTGTCTTTTTTTCTCTTTGTTGGTTCATTTAAAACTTGTGCAAGAGTAGTTCTCAATCACTTCCTTTTTTTTTGGAATTTTTCTCATGACTTTAGTTTACTTTTTCATCCCTAGCATGTAGTGCCACGACTCATGGTGTTGGGGGGGAGGAGAGGGGAGGAAGGGGGGAGGGTGGGCAGCCGATTTGCTCTGTTGGGAGAACCAGCGGTTAAGAAGCTTCGGTCCAGCGGCCGTCGGACAAAACGCACGTGACGCACGTTTTTGTAATGATAGGCGCTGCACACGAGTTCATTTCTAAGTGTTTCAATGAAGTAGCTGCAAATCAGAAGAAAAAAAAAAGAAGAATTCTTAGCCGGGTCAACGTGTCTGATCGGGATCAGGCAAAAAAAAATAGACTTTGAGTAGGAACATCTGAAGTGTGAAACACATTCTCAGTCATTGCTAAAAGCTTCGTTAGCCAAGCGGCAACAGTGGCCTTCTGCTAGCCAAACATCTCTCTTATTGTAAAGCCAACGATTGCTCAAGTTTTCACTCGTAAAACCTAAAAATGCAAAAATACAGTACAATGCCAACGTAGCTTCATTGACTCGAAACGGAAAAAAAATCCTGTCTTCCTTACTGCTAATGCCAGAACACACAGATAAAGGCGTGCTTGTCTGATAGGAGCTTCAAAAACTTGTGAGGCTCCGATTTGAATTTCTCCACGTGATCCTGCAGTTCAGGAGCAAGCGTTGCGCTCCACCCCGTTCGTGCCATTTCCAGTCACACAAATGAGCTTTAGTAAGACTGAGAATAGTGTGTGGAGAGAACTGGTTTTAGTCACTGTTGACCAACATTTGCCAACAAAACAAACAGTGACTGTAGGAATATTTGAAGCCTTTGAAAACGAAGGGTGTTTTTAATTGAACCATGACGTTGGGCTTCTATCGGTACAGTAAGCTTCAATCATTTTGATCACTGGTTCTCTTTGCTGGTGGCTGATAGCACTTTCTGTATGATACAAGTAATGATGATTTTTTTGTTAATCTTAAGCTGATCACTGTTTTCACACTGCTCGATTGTATTATTTTTTTTTTTAATATATATATAGTTTCATTTCTTGTCATGTACAGTTTATGGTTTGTACGCCTGGAGGTGAGTGCCATTTTTGAGTGAGAACATTGAACATTAACAGGAGGCACTTTGCTGTGTGTTGGAGCTCCTTGTCGAGAGGAGAGAGAGGCTGTAAAAAAAAAAAAAAGAAGAAAAAAAAAGGCTGTTTTTGTTTCACTCTTTCTTTCTGTACTGTAGCAAGTGGTTTAGCTCTGATTTTGGATCTGATATTGGTATTCGAGTGGAGACGGGTGAGAAGATTTCAGAGGTGCCTTTTTGGTTTGGTGTGTTTTTCCTTATCTTTTTGTATTTTCAGTATCTTTCTACGGGGAGCTTAATCATTCTTGATGGAAATATGCTCTGGATAGAACATATTGTGATTAAGCAGTGAACCTCCTAAGTAACGCTGTCAAAAAGAACAAATTAGAATTTACTTTGCAGCTGATTGGTTGCCGTTTTGCGTGGGGACCAGGGTCAGAGATTCACTTCGAGTTTGTCGCCAAAGTAGCGTCGATTTTCAAAATGTGAATTTCGCAGAGGGAGGCCAAAAAGTTGGATGGATGGTGACGCATAACTGTGAAGATCCATGTGTAGTTAAAGGACCATAAAATGTGCAAGATCGCCGAGGTTACAACACGACTTTTAGAGTGTTATTGGTTTTGTATTTGAAAAATCACGTTTCCTATTTCTAAAAACGACTGGCCGTCGGTGAAATTGAGAATTTATTTCCCACGTGATGTGCATCCATAGATGTTTTTTTATATTAAATGAATGAAAATGACAATTTTTCATTCAATAAAGTAAATTTCAAGACAAATACGGCAAATTTAAGTAGAAATTGAGGCAGTAGTGAACAATAACTGTAAATCTATGAATTGCCATTCTGCTTTTTCTTTTCATCAAGGATTAGAGAAAAGTAGTTCTCTATGTTTTGTCTTTTTTTTTTTTTTTTTTTAATCAGACTTGTCACTTGAGCCAAACTCTACATTTGTTCTGATTTGACCTATTTTACAACTAAATCTGAGCATCTTTGGTCCCAGCAGAACTCCACATTCTCTTCCCAGCGTCCTCTCTGAAAGCAGCCACCTTATTTTCCCACATTGATGCTATTGTACCACATTCACGACAAATAAAAAAGGATGGGAATTCCTGCTTTGTGTACGTCCTCATTTGTCGTGCATTTATACATGCAGACCAATCTAGAAAAAGAAGCCTCTTATTTTCTTAAAAACTTTATTATCATTCTAATTTGGAAATGTTAGAACCGTGTTACTGCACTGTAAAGGAAAAGTATGACACAGGGTGTAAATAGAACAAGTTCTGGAGCAGAAAATTCAAGCCGTGGATGAATATGTTATCCCACACATTTCTGTCACTGAAATATACTAATGGATGATGTGTTTTGTACCCTTCTGGAGAGATGCTGCAGTGTTATGTAGCATCTGGAAGTCCCTTTTCCAGGCCAGACCCATGTTAACTTATGCATACACACATCTTATCCTCGTATTCAACACCTTACATCACTGAAAAAAACTATTGGATCAGCCTCCCAAAAAACAATTCACAACATTTCTTCATTCAAGTGTGAATAAATATATAAAATGGCGCAGATTTGATCTCATCTTATTGAGTCGTGGGATCTGTCGGTGCACAGCTTCTTGCTGCCGTGGCTCTCCTGGTCGGCCGGCCTGCTGTGCTTCCCTACAGAACCGTCTGGAACAAGAAGACAGTTACAGTGTGAGACTGGCACATGTGAGGACGTGGTGGTGGTGACGCGATGGGACTTACTGGCAAGGTGGGGAAACGCCGCCGAGCAGGCTGAGGGGCTCCTCTGCCACTGTGAAGGCAGAATAACTGTCAGACTGTGTTTTCCTCTACCGCACCGAGACATCAAAACGCTGCTGAGTCAGCCAACATTTCATTATGTAACAGAATAAATTAACATATATCTCCCTCAACGGATCCTCACACTTATCACCTTAGTGAACTTTTTATCAAACTGATGAATTGTTTCTACTCACTATGAACTTGTTAATGTTCTTCAGACTGCTGAACCTCAGGTAGGAGATGTCTGGCTTCACCCTGTCCATGTCCTGGTCGGTGGTGTAGATGTGTGTGATCCCGGCTCCTCTGATCAGCGGAATACACTCGTCACACGGACACTTAGTTACAAAAAGCATGGTGGCCTCCTCCGGCTTGATGTCTCGGGTCCTGAAAGCATTAGGAGGAGCACCTATGTGAACGGCGTTCAGAGTTAGACGAGGCATCTGCATCATTATGTTCCACATGCTCTGACCTGAAGGTGAGGGCGTTCTGCTCTGCGTGGACAATGTATCTGTATTTGCATCTCTGTCGGTCGCCCTGCTTGTTGTCCATCTGCGGGTACTCAGCGTACTGTGACCCCGCTGGGTAAGCGTTGTACCCGCATCCCACGAGGTACAGACACCCCGTTCCATCACTGCCAGCCTGCGACAAGGAATACAGCAAATACATCCACGTGTTGGACATTACACAGAATTAATAGTACACAGTATAGTGTGCTTGTATGACGACCAAGACATTCATCATCATCATCATAGCATGGAAGCTGACTAGAGGGATTTGTCAAAAGCCATCACTGTATCCACCCACAGTGAAAGCATCAATGCATTAACACAATCACCCATAACCAGATTTACTTGAACCCATTTTGAGCGGAACAAAAACCTCCTTCCATATTGAGACCGACGTTATCAGCTTTGCCTGAATGAATGTAGCTCTGCAGATGAAACAGCCCGAATCAAAGCGGAAGAAAGAAAGGTGAGCTCACCGACTGTCCTTTGGCCCAGATAACGGCTCCCACGCCCACTTTAGGGTCCTCTGGAAGGAAAATGACAGCGTTAGAGGCTGCCGTCAAACGACAAACTGATGAGAAATCGGCTTAAAACGACTTTGACTGCTTTAAGCCCGTCATTCAGGAAAATGTTAGGCGTGCATCTGTTGCATCAACCCTTTAAAGACTTGAGAGTAACTGCCTAGATGAGCCAGAGAGCTCCATAATTGAAATAGTTACATAATCCAAACTAAGCAGTGACCACCCACTTCTGGACAGACAGCGGAGCAGCTTCTCAAACACACTGGTTCAGCTCTGCTGTCACAAGGACTGATGCAGGAAATCTTTCCTGCCAACAGACATAACCCTGTTTAACAACTCACCTCTGGCTGGCAGAGAGCTCTCAGCACCCTCTGCCATTTAACATGAACATGTCACTACTGGACTTTAAACTTGCACTTTGGTTTTACTCTGCACATCACATTTGGTTTGCACGTGCTGTTTATAGTGTATATTACAGTTTGGATTTTACCTGCAACATTTTGTACATTTTTATTTTGCTTATTTATTTGTTTGTGTTCATGGTGGTGGTCACTCTTACTTCTTTACTATTGTAACACCAGAATTTCCCCCTGGGGATCAATAAAGTACTTCTATCTATCTAAACTTGAACAGTCACATTCCAGTTAGTTTTGAAGCACATTATTACTTGTGCTAGTATTATTGCATTCTCCGTTTGATATACTGGATATGAAAAGCATTCTGTGACAACTAGTAGAAGCCGGTCAGACCTGTTCTGTAGGACAGCAGCCTGGCTTGGATGATGCAGTGGAGAGCCACTTCCTGGGACTGTGAGGGATTAGCTAGCGAAGGGTCAGGGCTCGACCGCTGTTCTCTGGGTCACCAGAACGACACAGTGAACAACAAATAACAACTGTGGGCAACAGTTTTCCCAAAAAAAAAAAGAATTAGGAGGTGTGAGTCTGACCTGTAGAAGCCGTAGCGTTGCTGCGGCACCCCCGCAGCCACAGCAGCCAGAACCTCCACGAGCTCCCTCATGTTGTTTCTCAGGCTGGAGAAGTGCGGCTCCATGCAGAAGTTCTCCAGGCCCATTTGGGTCAAAACGCTCCTGTGCTGCCGAGACGTCTCAACCAGGAAATGTCTGGAGAAATCCTTCAGGAGTCTTGTCCACTGTCTGGAAAGCAGGACGCATTTCTCCTACTTCAGTGCAACACAGCTCTGACAAACATGTTGTTGTGCTCATATAGATCCTCTAATTACTAACGTACGCTCACAGGAATAAGATTTACAGGCTAGTGGCTTGTTCTTTTGAATTCTGCCTCACATGCAGAAATATGGGTAAGTCAAGAAAATTGTCCAAAAAGCTCAGAGAGGAGCTTACTGCCCTGCACAGACACTGAATGTTCCTAGAGGTGCTGTTGGAAACAAAGTTCACAAGTTCAAAGCTAAAGAACACTGGCTACACTTCCTGGATGTGGCAGAAAGAGGAAACTATCAACAGCTGCCAGCAGATTCCTGACGAGGCAGGTGAACAAAAGACCTGCAGCAAGACTTGGTGGCAGCAGACACTGAGGTTTCAGCTCCCACAGTAAGCTGCATACTAAACAATGACAGCACTACTGACCCAAAAGCACAAGACAAGTCAGCTCCAATATGCTCAGAACCATATAAATAAACCGCATAAGTTTTGGGATTCTGTTCTGTGGAGCGATGAAACTAAAGTGGAACTTTTCAGGTCAATGGATCAGCGGTATGTCTGGAGGAGGGAGAATGAGGCAGAACTCTGTGGTGCTCTGGTGGGGCTGCTTTGAAATTTTGCCAACACACCTTGTTTTTGCAGTGGAGGTTGGCTAATTCTGGGTGCAGCTGCAGGCCTGTAGTGCAGGTAGGGTGGAATACCTGTTGAACAGCTCATCTATGTTCAGCCCTGGTTCGTCGTCAGTCACCCTCTCCATGAAATCGCAGCCTCTGGACGTCTCGTTGACAAACTGCGCCAGGCCGGGCGCCAGCGGCTGCAGCAGCACGCAGATGGGGGGGCGACTGTTGGACTTCAGCTTCTCTGTTGCCACGGCGTCCAGCGCGGCCTCCTCAGGTGGACTGTGGCAGTGTGAGCTGGAATGGTTTGCAGAGGGGCACCTCAGCATGCTGACCTCAGGGTCTCCGGGCCAGAAGGAGATCTGACTGACTCCAGCTGGAGAGGAGCAAACAGCACCATCAGGATTTCTTTCTTTCTTTCTTTCTAATCTATTGTTGCTCTTCCTTTTTTCCTTTCTCTCACCGTTGATGATCATCTTGAGGCAGGTAGCGCAGGGTCTCCTGGAGAAGTACAACTGACAGTCAGCCAGGCTGGCGCCGTGCTGGATGATGGCCACCTGTCCCGCGTGGAGCTCAGGTCCTGAACAGTGGAGCCCCACCACCTTACTGTTCTGCACCACCACCAGACCCACCGCACGGATCTGGAACACAAAGACTGCTGGTAAATATGTAGAGCTGGAGATTTGACCCACAACTTGGCGTCATTCTGAATGTGTGAGCACCAACCTCATCGTGGGCGTCCTCTTCAGGTTGCTCCTGCGGGAACAGCTCCATCCATAAACTCAATAAGGTGAACAGGTTTACCTTAGATAACCTGGGGCCATGACCTGAGGGGAGGCAAAAAACAGGAAAACAAGTGAATGCTTTATTGCACAGGTGCTGCAGGAAAAGCAGGTTCTATAGCGTTTATCTTATTATTATTAATAAATCTAAATCCTGACATTTTGCTGTTATCATGCATATTGCACATACATGTCAGTTCTTTAAAAAGGGTATATGATGTTATGGCTATAATGGATTTCCAGGATTTATTTCCTTGTTAACATATTTATGCTGATTATACAAAAACAATAAAATAGTGGCTGCGACATCAAGTTGCATCTCTTTCACTAATCAGCTGTGTTATAACATGACCATTACAGCATGAACTCTGCGGCTCACCTTGTGCTCTGCTGTCAGTCTGGGTGCTGCTGTCCCTCCTGTCTAGACCTGGACCGGCCTGGCCCGGATCGCCTCGGTTCCTTATCTCGCTTCCTTCCATTCAATCCAGTCGTTTACGATGTTTGCTCTCGCCCTGGCTTCCGATAAGACAGGAGGAGACAGCAAGACGAGGACAGTTAAAGCAGAATTATCACTGACCTGCTACATGTCAAGTTAGACAGACGGACAAATTGTTTCCGGTCAGCGCTTTCAAAATAATAGCATCACGGGGACGCATTTGTTTGTTTTTGTATAAGAAACATATATAAGACTGCACTTACACTTCCTTAAAGTTGTATTTTCCGTGTTTGGGTTATTCTATACTGTGAAATGTTGTTTATGTCCTGCACTTGTAAAGTTAATATCTTATTTCATAGGGGAACTGGCATTTGTCTCTTCTAGCGCGGCTAACAGTCGTTAGCATGACAAGTTTCGGGTTACTTCCGTAATAATCTCTGACGTAATCGATTAGGGACAGGGGTTTCACGTGTTGTGTCGCAATATAGTGACGTCACACTGCTGTTATCGTCATGCAACTGCTGCTTTTATTAAAGAATCAGCAGCTTTGGGAAAAAATACTCATTATAAGTAGAAATACTAAGAAAACTAATGAACAAACATTTATGTGCAAAGCAGAAATAACAAAGTTCGAAGATGTTCATTTCCCATTACTAAATATAGGCCTAACAATTAAAGTAAAATAACATTTTAGCCATGTTACAGTAAAAAAAAGTCATACAAATCTCATTAACCTATTACTGACCAACCCAAAGTCGACTATTATGCCATTACTTGAATTTAAAGCTAAAAAGCTTCACAAAGTGTGATGAAATATATAGTTATCTTAATACAGTGAGCAAAACAATCTCACTTTTATCACTTAACTGTTATATAAAGAGGAAAACTCAAACCAAATTGAAATAATTCCTCTAATTCTGAAATAATAGAAACATAACAGGGGAAATAGAAACTAATCTCATCAGTTTCAATTCCAGCTGGCTCGGTCAGTAACACACTTACAGTAACATTTTACTAGGACATGCAGTGATACAGCAGAAAGTGTTCTCTAAGAGTTCATACTGCTGCTACATCTGCCCTCATAACATAAGATGACTGTGGTCACTAACTAGCATGCAGATGTCTTCAGGCTGGGACTCTTATTAATCATGACAAGTTTGGAACAGATTGGATAATGTACACTGAAGTGTCGCCACAGTGACAGTGTTTGATGAAACTTCATAAAACAAACAGCTTCATAAGTGAGCATCATCCATATCCTGGGAATGTTTGGACCAAATTTGAGGTGGCTGTGGCTAGAGATTGTGCTGAGAGAGAGAGAGAGAGGTCTGAGAATAAAACATGCACTTCCTCCCTCCTCTATGTGCATTTCCTCATAGCCGGACAGTCATCAGACAGTATACATGTGGTGAAGATAGGACCTTGTAGGGTGGAGTTACTGCACTTTTAATACTCACTCGACCGAAATTTGCTGACATTTGCTGAAAACTCACAGTTTTCACTACGGACCAACACGGTTCAAAATCACCAATTTAAACCAGTCACTCCTGGCAGGGGTATTAAAGACTGAACACTAGTTAGCAAGCAAAGAGGTTGAAATGGGCAACTAAAAGTGTCTGACATAGTGAAATAATGAAACGGTTCAAAGTGATGGATCAACAGTCTGAAGTCATTTACCTGTGGATTTAATCTAACTGTGTCATTTCTTTTCAAACTGCCAGATTTCTCCACAGAGCCGTGGCTCAGGGCAGACGGGCTCTGGCTCATGAAAACTGGCCAGATGAGGCTCCCTGGACAGAAAAGAGCACGACGGGCAGGTACACACACTTCACACTGTTTTTATTTATCCCACATGATCAGTGCTAACACACATCACTGAATGACTCGTGAAAAGTAAAGATATATAAAGAAATAATAAATGAAAAGACAAACCAGTGAAAAAGAGAAAAGGAGTGGAGGAACAGTGATAAACAGTTCCTCCTACAGGACACAAGAGGGCGCTGTTCCTCACAAAAGCTGAACACCTGAACCCAAACTTCTACCTGGAATGAACTCCCTGAAAATGTTTGATTATTTTTTTGTGAACGATTAACACCCGTAGTTACTGGATCTATAGAGTTATTGCAGTTATTACACTGTAAACATGTTTAGAACTACAAATGAACTTTCTTCTGTTGATTCTTGGTTTGTTTGTTTTTTATTTTGCCATTGAAATAGGCCATCACTTCTCAGAATAACTTCATGACTTAAATGCTGTGTCTAGACCCACATTACGTAAATCAATGTTGTCCTGTATTATTAAATGTTAGAATATCAAATTTGATCAAAAGACTGCACCGACTTGGACTGAACCAGCCGATCCAAGGAGAGGATGTACAGACTGTTCATAAGCACTGCTCATCTGACGTGGAGTTTTTAATGCTGAAGTGCCGTCCCTACTATCTACCAAGGGAGATCACATCTGTGCTTCTGGCTGCTGGCCAACGCTGCAGCGGCGCTCAGTAAGCTCCAGGGGGTCATCAGCACACTGTTTTTGTTGTCGCTGGCGACTTGAATCAGTGCAACCTACGGACTGTATTTCCCAAATACCACCAGCATGTTGACATTCCCACCCGTGACAAGAACACACTGGATCATGTATACACCAACATTAAGGGTGCATACAGGGCAGACCACATCTCCCTGTTCCTGTATCCAGCATACAGACAAAGACTCAAGCTATCAAACCCAGTCACCACACAGGTTAAACTCTGGACACCAGAGACTAGGGACAGATTACAGGACTGTTTTGCCACTACAGACTGGGATGTCTTCAAAGCTGCAGCCACTCTGGAGGACTCTTCTGTCAGCATACAGGAGTATGTTGACTATGTGACTGGGTACATCAGCACTTGTGTGGATAACATCGTACCCACCATACAGGTCAAGAAGTTTCCCAACCAGAAACCCTGGATAAACAGTCACGTGCGTCACATGCTACGTGCTCGCTCTGCCGCATTCACATCTGGCAACAAGACCGAGTACAAAGCTGCGAAGGACACACTGGACCCCCTACAGTGTGCCTACCGGCCCAACAGGTCCACTTCAGACGCCATTGCTGCAGTCCTGCACACCTCCCTCTCACACCTGGAGAATAAAGACTCCTACATCAGGATGCTCTTTATCAACTACAGCTCTGCGTTCAACACGGTCATCCCCCACAAGCTCACCCACAAACTGTTCTCACTCGGACTGCACCCCCCCTCTGTGACTGGCTCCTGGACTTTCTGACTGGCAGGCCTCAGTCTGTCAGGATAGGAAACAGGACTTCAGCCAGTATCATCACCAACATCGGCACACCTCAGGGGTGTGTCCTCAGCCCCATCCTCTACACCCTGTTCACCCACGACGGTGTTGCCTCCCACAAGGACAACACCATCCTGAAGTTTGCAGATGACACCGCTGTGATAGGACGCATCACCGGTGGGGACGAAGCATCCTACAGGAGGGAGGTGGACTCTCTGGTGACATGGTGTGAGGACAACAACCTCACCCTCAACAAGGACAAGACTAAGGAGATGATAGTGGACATGAGGAAGGAGAGGAGCCCTCATCGGCCACTGCTCGTCCGAGGTCAGGAAGTGGAGAGGGTGAGCAGCTTCAAATATCTGGGGGTCCACATCAACGAGGACCTCACCTGGACACTGAACACCACACAGCTGGTGAAGAAGGCCCAGCAGCGGCTGTATTTCCTGAGGAGGCTGAGGAGGTTTGGCATGTCGTCAAAAATCCCCACCAACTTCTACAGCTGCGTTGTTGAGTCCATCTTAACCGGCTGCATCACCGTGTGGTACAGCAGCACCACCATCATGGACCGTAAACGCCTGCAGAGAGTGGTGAAGACTGCGTCCAAGATCACCAGGACTCCCCTGCCCTCTCTGCAGAGCATCTACAGACACAGAGTCCACCGGAGGGCTGCCTCCATCATCAAGGACCCCACCCACCCCCAACACAAACTGTTCACTCTCCTCCCCTCAGGCCGGAGGTACAGGAGTCTGAAATGCAGGACGTCCAGACTCAGAAACTCCTTCTTTCCCTCCGCCATCAGGCTCCTTAACAGCCAATAGGAGTCACAACTACCTCTAATCTGCACATTCATCTGCACATTGACTGCACTTTATGATAAGTTGCACATTTTGTAAATATATTTATATGTCAAGCAATAGCAGTTTATTTAGCAATAGTAGTTTATATTTATATGTTTTTATATTTTATTCTATCCTCTTCTCTTTTTTTTTACTCTTTGGCATTCAGTGTGGATGGCAAAGTAAGATTTTCATTGTACAGGGAAACCCGTTTCTGCACTGTACACTTGACAATAAACGCTTTGAATCTTTGAATCGTTATGTGGGGTGGAATAATTCAATATGGCCGACTTCCGGTTTGGTTCAGGTCATGTGACACAGGTGACGTAACTTAATTCAATATAACCGACTTCCGGTTTGGTTCAGGTCTTGAGACACAGGTGAGGTTGAACCTGAGCGGATCGTCGGAGCGGTTTTCTGCTTGAAAAAGATGTTTGGAGGACTCGAGGAAAACACCACGAAGACACCGAGTTGTCTTTGTTTAAAGAGGTCAGTCTGAGGCTGAGTGGACACACGAACACCAACAAACACACACACAGCACACAGCTAGCTAACGAGCTAACGCTAGCTAACCATGCTAACACGTGGCTGCCACATTTGACTGCTTTTTGAGGCGGATAAAGAAACCAGCCAGCGGCCAAGTTCACCAGAATGATGACTAAATGTAGCTCATTATGAGAAGGAACATGTTTTATACTTCACACTGTTACTATCAGAGGAAATCAGCAGCACCTGTGGATTAGCTTCACTACAGTGACAAACATGAGGAAAGAAAAGCCCAGCAACAGACATTAAACACTGAACTCACTATTATTTCTAGTTTGTAACTCTGTGGATGATGTTTATTGAAATAACCAAGCTGCTTGCTGTTACACAGCAGCAGTGTTTCTAGTTTTGGCTGGATTTTTACCACCTTTAGGAACAGAAATAGATCATTCAGTGTTTCCTTAAGCTCATTTTCATTGAAATGTCAGTAATCATCATTAATGTCTAAATATTGAGTTAGTGAAGTTTAACAGCAAGTTTGAAAATGTATCTCAACAGTGTAAATGTAAAGGGAATTAAATGAGAGAAAAGTCATCAGTGTAAATATCCACTTTTTTTTTATTTCATCCATCAAATGTGTGCAGCCTTGTTCAACATGAAGGTGATCCAGCTGTAACTTCTGATTGCTTATTGATTCATTCTTTTTCCTTTCATGCTTCAGGTGGGCTGGTGTTCACTGCTGAGGAAGATTCTTCAGGTTTGTCCACATCACTTGTTATTCATCGGCATCATTGTAAATTATAGCTTACATTTATATAGCAACTTTCAAAAAAAAAAAAAAAAAATCTTTTTCATTTCACAGTATTGTGTTTTTTTTTGTCCCCCTGCTCCAAAATAAAGTTGGTTTATATCCTATGCAGTGTGTGCTTATATATATATAAGAGAGAGAGAGAGAGAGAGAGGAGAGAGAGAGAGAGAGAGAGAGGAGAGAGAGAGAGGAGAGAGAGAGAGAGAGAGAGAGAGAGAGAGAGAGAGAGGAGATAGAGAGAGAGAGAGAGAGAGAGAGAGAGAGAGAGAGAGAGAGAGTCGAGTATAGAGAGCAGTGAGAGAGAGACAGAGAGAGAGAGAGAGGAGAGAGAGGACGAGGAGAGAGAGAGAATTGTTGAACACAATAGAAAAGAACATGATTAAGCAAATGCAAAAATCACTCAAAATATAAAAGACACAAGATTTCAACAAAAACCAGTTTTTTATTTAATGACACAGTGAAGAGATGCTGCTTTGCTCACTGGACATCCAGCAGGAACATGGAGGCAGATCCTGTTCAAACAGAGGAAGACAAGTTTTAAAAAAACAAAATTGTTCTTCATTTTAAATAAAGTTTGACATGATGACATCCTTGTGTTGTTTTATTACTGATACTTTAGATTCTACCTTTACAAACAAGCACAAGAGAGACATACATGTGAGGAGAAAATAAAAGCTCACATTTCAGGTCTAAACACATTCATCTGATGTTGGAGTAAGTTGATCGTTCTTACCAAAAGCTGTTCCTGTCACAGGTTCTTCATTCCAGACAGGAACCACCACCCTGCAACAGAAGAGATTTTCACAATAAAACAACAGCTCTTTACTCAAGTAAAAAGGAAATTACATTATAGGTTAAGTTCACCTGCAAACCAGACTAAATGTGATAAAGTTTGTGATTCCTCACTTCAAAGCTGCTGGTTAAACTTTGTGGTTCGGCTCCTGAAGAACATCCTGGTTAAAACTGCTAATGCTAATGCTACATGCTAACACTAGCCTGCAGTGTTAGCCACTGATTAGCCACATGGTGGAGTGATCAGTGATTATTGACCCTGTAGTCCAGTCATTGCAAACTCACTGCAGACACTAAAGAAACTGAACTTTAACTAACATTACACTAAGTCTGAGCTTTAACTCTCCTGCTGCAGCAGCTGATTAACAGCAAACAGCTGCAAAGATCAATGAGGCCTGATGAGGAACTTCTGTTGGTTCTAGTGCAAACACAGAACATTAGAACCATCAGTGTTTATTACAACAGTAATCTGGTACTTTTGTTCCCAAACAGGTTCACCAGCCACAATGAAACCACCAATAGATCCAAAAATCACAGAGTAAGACTGCTGTGCTGTTATTAGCATATACAGATCTATATTAGCATAAATCCTCCTCAGACAGCAGTGAAATGTATCAGCCGTCCACATTAGCATGTTAGCTAGCATTAGCTAATTAGCTTGCTACTGAACACAGATTTGTTTGCCTTTGTTCAGCCATTGATCCTCAGACTGACCTCATTAACCAAAGACAACTCCTCGTCTCCTTGGTGTTTTCCTCTTCTCTCCCTCCAAACACTTCATGAAGCAGAAGCAAACCGTCCGGTTCTTCGTACCTGAAGGAGAAAAGCCGTCTGGCACCTGGAGCTGTGAACCTTCAGCCTTTATAGAGATGGACACACCGTGCGGCCAATCACAAGCGAGGACAGAGTTGGATCGTACCATTATGCGGAAGTACTAATGGAGACCCTCTGAAGACAGCTAGTAGTGGTACAGTCCAGGTACAGAGCCGCAGGACTTAAACGCAGGCGCGTTGGGGAAGAGTGAACACTTGAGTTTTAGGAGCCGTCAGAGCTGAATCTTTGTAAAGAGCCGGACTTCCTGTCACGAGCGCCCTGACTTCATTTGCTGTAGGATGACTGTTTCTGTCCAGTTGGGGAGGATTTAATCATGGTCAGATGAGTTTCTTTCTTCATCTTTATATTCTTTAAACAAATAAAGGCTTGAATTATTTCATTTTGTGTGTAATGAATCTATATACGGACCATCCCAGCACTCTGACACCCCCCCCCCCCACCTCCACCCCATGCCTCTCCATAACAGCTGACCAGGTGAGAAGTGAGCTGAGGAAGACCAAGGCGAGGAAGGCCGCAGGTCCTGATGGCATCAGCTCCAGACTGTTGAAGGACTGTGCAGACCAGCTCTGTCAGGTGCTCCTGCACATCTTCAACCTGAGCCTGAGTCTGGAGAGGGTACCAGCTCTGTGGAAGACTTCCTGCGTGGTTCCGGTTCCAAAGACAACGCACCCCAGGGAGCCCCACCACTTCAGACCTGTGGCCCTCACTTCTCACCTGATGAAGACCATGGAGAGGATCATCCTCAAAAACCTCCGCCCCCTGGTGAGCCCACATCTGGATCCACTGCAGTTTGCCTACCAACCGAGCACTGGAGTGGATGATGCAGTCATCTACCTGCTTCACAGATCCCTGACTCACCTGGAGAACACCGGCAGCACTGTGAGGGTCATGTTCTTTGACTTCTCCAGTGCATTCAACACCATCCAGCCGTCACTGCTCAGGGTGAAGCTGGAAAGAGCGGGAGTGGACTGTCACCTGGCTGCATGGACAACGGACTACCTCACCAACAGTACGTGAGGCTCCAGGAATGTGTGTCTGACATGGTGGTCTGCAGCACAGGGACCCCACAGGGGACAGTACTCTCCCCCTTCCTCTTCACCCTGTACACCTCGGACTTCAGTTACAACTCTGGGAGCTGTCACCTCCAGAAGTTCTCCGATGACACAGCCATCGTAGGTTGTGTGTCAGAGGGGGACGAACAGGAGTACCGGGAGGTCGTCTCCAACTTCGTTGACTGGTGTGAGCTAAACCATCTTCAGCTCAACACCAGCAAGACAAAGGAGATGGTGATTGACTTCCGCAGGAAGACATCCCAGACTGCACCGGTGAACATCCAGGGACTGGACATTGAGAGGGTGGAGACCCTCAAATACCTGGGTGTTCACCTCAACAACAAACTGGACTGGTCTCACAACACAGACGTCCTGTACAAGAAGGGCCAAAGTCGTCTCCACCTGCTGAGGAGACTGAGGTCCTTTGGAGTGTGCAGGACTCTGCTCAGGACTTTTTATGACTCTGTGGTGGCGTCTGCAGTCCTCTATGCAGTGGTCTGCTGGGGAGGAGGGAGCACAGAGAGGGACAGAAAGAGACTGAACAGGCTGGTCAGGAGGGCCACTTCTGTCCTGGACTGCTCCCTGGACTCCATAGAGGAGGTGGGTGAGAGGAGGACACTAAGAAAACTCAAGTCCATCATGGACAACCCCTCTCACCCCCTGCATGAGACTGTGGGGGCCCTCAGCAGCTCTTTCAGCAGCAGGCTGAGGCATCCACCCTGCAAGAAGGAACGCTACCGCAGGTCATTTCTCCCATCAGCCATCAGACTCTATAACAGCAGCATCACTGGCTGATGTTAATATACTGCCTACCATCCATGTCATTCCATTCCTGTCTACAGTGTAAATATCCTATGGTGTAAATATTTATTTCATTTCATCACAATTCATATATTTATATTTATATTTATATTTGCTATTTTTTGTCTTTTCTATTGCTTTGTTTCTTTCACTGTCCCTGTTTATATTGTTGCTGCTGTAACAAGAAAATTTCCCCCTATGGGGGATCAAATAAAGAAGTCTAAGTCTAAGTCTAAGTCTATAGTATATGAGTTTCAGTTTTTGAATTGAATTACAGAAATGAATGAACTTTTTCACGATATTCTAATTTTTTGAGATTCACCTGTATTAATGAACACAGTCACCAATTTAAACCAGTCACTCCTGGCAGGGGTTTTAAAGACTGAACACTAGTTAGCGAGCAAAGAGGTTGAAATGGGCAACTAAAAGTGTCTGACATAGTGAAATAATGAAACAGCTCAAAGTGATGGATCAACAGTCTGAAGTCATTTGCATGTGGATTTAATCTAACTGTGTCATTTCTTTTCAAACTGCCAGATTTCTCCACAGAGCCGTGGCTCAGGGCAGACGGGCTCTGGCTCATCAAAACTGTCCAGATGAGGCTCCCTGGACAGAAAAGAGCACGACGGGCAGGTACACACACTTCACACTGTTTTTATTTATCCCACATGATCAGTGCTAACACACATCACTGAATGACTCGTGAAAAGTAAAGATATATAAAGATATAATAAAGAAAATGTGGAATGAACTATCTGAAAATAATTGATTACATTTTTCTGTGAACGATTAACACCCGTAGTTACTGGATCTATACAGTTATTGCTAAACTTTCCTGCTTGTGTCGCTACGCTGCAACGTTTCTCAGGTCGAGGAAATGACCAGTGCTGCCGACTCCTCAGGAAGGAAAGTAGCTGTAATTATAACAATTTTTTTGTAAAGACAGTTTTAACTTGACAACATTAACAACCGATAAACCGACCAAAAACAGACAATAGAAAAAACTGTCGATGGCAATGTGAGAAAGTGATGCCAACCAGTCTGGCCCTGATTCAGGTTCAGTGTTTGGTTGTTTCCCCTCCACACACACACACTGTGCTGGCTCACAGAAAGAGCAGGTCATCTTCTCTTTGGTCAAGGCTTTCTATGGCAGGTTCATCAGCTGAGGGAGCTGACTTCAATGAGAAAAACATTATCAGGCAGCTTGTGCTCATAGCAAGCCTCAGCAGACAACTTCAGGATGGAGTTAAGGGTCTGAAGTTTGCTTCTTACCACCCTCGTCTGGCTGAATAATCTCTCCACTTCAGCATTGGAGTGTGGCAAGGACAACACAGACGCAGCAGCCATGGCAAGTTCCTGAAACTTGATATCAGCTGCATCCCTGAACTTCCACATCTCACTCCAGAAGCCCAAACCATTGCTGGACAATCTTGTCTCTCTCTGCAGGACAGTAGCCAAGGAGCTTGGCTAACTTTCTGTTTCTCCCAGGCTCTTATTGTGCTTTAGAGTTTCCTCTACATTGAAAACTGACATGTGCTGCAATGCTTCAGTGTTGTCTGTCAGTCTCACCCTCAGCTCATCAGTGAGGGAGATGCTGAAGGCTACACACCGCTTTCTCACATTGTTCTTCTCCTCAGGCGCAAAGTGGAGCTCAGCTGCCTTTGACTCAAGAAGGTAACCAGGGTACGGTTTGGGACTGATGGATCCATCAGTTGGCTCTTTGAGTACATCAGTGTTTGCCAGTGGATTCAGCACCCTGCTACTCACAGACTCTATCAGGCTAACCAAGCTGTCAAGAAGCTGGAGAGGATCTACCTGCTCTCCCTCACAAGCCCTGATGGCCAACTGTACCTCATCCAGCACTGACTTCAGAAAAGTCAGACACAAGATGTTTTGAGGATCACTGTACATGGAAAAGGGGGCAGCACGGTGGTGCTGTGGTCAGCACGGTGCTGTGGTGAGCACGGTGGTGCCATGGTCAGCATGGTGGTGTGGTCAGCATGGTGCTGTGGTGAGCACTGTTGCCTCACAGCAAGAAGGTTCTAGGTTTGAACCTGAAATCTTTCTGTGTGGAGTTTTTCATGCCAGCGTGGCTTCTCTCCAGGTACTCTGGCTTCCTCCCACAATCCCAAAGACATGCAAGCTGGGTTAATTGGTGACTCTAAATTGGCCGTAGTGTGAGTGTGAGAGTGAGTGTGTGTCTGTCTCTGTATGTGGCCCTGTGATTGCCTGGTGACCACTTCAGGGTGACCCTGCCTCTCCCCACAGTTGATGCTCTCATATGTGTCTTTGTAGGCCTCCCTGCGCCTGAAGTCACTAAAACCAGCTCTAAGTCTCCTGTACCAAGTGCTCCACACTACGGGGGTGGTGTCATTGGAAGCATGACTTACAGCCAGCTGCAGAGAATGACACACACAGTGAATCAGAACCACATCTTTGAGGCCACACTCCTCCTTCAGCACTTTATGGAGCCCATTGATAATCCCCGTCATGACGGAGGCATTGTCAGTCCCTGTCCCCAGGACTTTGTCTTTTTCAAGACAACACTTCTCCAGGAAAGCCACAACAGCTCGGGCTATAGATCTGGCATCTCCTCCCTCCAACTCAACAAGCCCCAGAAATGTTGAGACGATTGTGTGTTTGGTGTCACTAAAGTACCTCATCACAACCTCCATGTCCTTAGAAACACCTCCATCTGTGGACTCATGGAGGAGGAGGAGGCTGAAACGCTGCTCACCCACATCTGGACCATCTTTTTTAGAAAGTCTGGTGCTAGAACACCATTCATCATTTCCGTGCACTTTGTCCTGAGCATTTTGAAGTGAGGAGCGGCAGTGGAGTCTGAGGAAGCAGCTGTGGATCAGTGGTAGAGTGGGTCCTCCCTCAGTCAGAAGGTCGGGGGTTTGATGCCCAGCTCCTATGGGTCAACATGACAGCATGGAACAGTGTTCAGCTAATGTCACGGTGGCTCCACTCAGTGTTTTCCTCATTAATGGCAGCTTGCTTTGGGTGGAACTGTTGGAAGACTTTGTCTTTTCACTATGTTTTTGAGTTGTCATGTTTTTTTTTAGATCAAAGTTTGGACTAGAAATCATCCTTACAATCCAGGCAGCGTGCTCGTGTATCGTCTCCAATAAACGGCTTCAGCCAGATTCCCACTCCTTTCTCTGTTTTTGATCGAACACTGTAGACCGACACATGATGAGCCAGCTAGCTAGATTAGCTTCTGTCCCAGAGAGGCACACACACAGTGGACCAGGTGAGGAAGTGACTGAGGCTCTGTGGCTCAAATGTGGCGGCTCTGCGCGTGCGCGATTCATGAGCAGCGTGCACGCGGAGTGGCTCTCTGTCCTCTCTGCGGCTGCGCAGCTCCTGTGAGAGCTCAGGGAGGGGGCGGGGCTAACGGCAACACCTGCTGCCAGGTGAGGACAGTGACTGATGTGAAAGCAGGTATCACTCTGCAGAGTCTCCAAAACACCGGAAAAGTCTCCAGATTTAGTGAAAGTCAACAAGTTAGCAACACAGGAAATGACGTCAGGACACTTCCGCAGCAGCAGATGACGTCGGAGCCTGAGCGGATTGTTGGAGCGTTTTTTTGCGGCTCGTTTTTCTGCTTAAAAAAGATGTTTGGAGGAGGAGAAGAAAACTGGAAAACTACCGGAGGAAAACACCATGAAGACACTGAGTTGTCTTTGGTTAATGAGGTCAGTCTGAGGCTGAGTGGCCGAACACAAACACAAACAAACATACACAACACACAGCTAGCTAACTAGCTAACGCTAGCTAACCATGCTAACCATGCTAACACGTGAACATTTTGCTGCTTTTTGAGGCGGATAAACAAACCAGCCAGCGGCCAAGTTCACCAGAATGATGACTAAATGTAGCTCATTATGAGAAGGAACATGTTTTATATTTCACACTGTTACTATCAGAGGAAATCAGCAGCACCTGTGGATTAGCTTCGCTACAGTGACAAACATGAGGAAAGAAAAGCCCAGCAACAGACATTAAACACTGGACTCACTATTATTTCTAGTTTGTAACTCGGTGGATGATGTTTATTGAAATAACCAAGCTGCTTGCTGTTACACAGCAGCAGTGTTTCTAGTTTTGGCTGGATTTTTACCACCTTTAGGAACAGAAATAGATCATTCAGTGTTTCCTTAAGCTCATTTTCATTGAAATGTCAGTAATCACCATTAATGTCTAAATATTGAGTTACTGAAGTTTAACAGCAAGTTTGAAAATGTATCTCAACAGTGTAAATGTAAAGGGAATTAAATGAGAGAAAAGTCATCAGTGCAAATATCCACTTTTTTATTTCATCCATCAAATGTGTGCAGCCTTGTTCAACATGAAGGTGATCCAGCTGTAACTTGTGATCACTTATTGATTCATTCTTTTTCCTTTCATGCTTCAGGTGGGCTGGTGTTCACTGCTGAGGAGCCGAGGAAGATTCTTCAGGTTCGTCCACATCCTCATTACTTCTTATTCATCGGCATCATTGTACTATTTGATATACTGTAAATTATTGTTAATAATAATAGCTTACATTTATATAGCACCTTTCAAAAAAAAAAAAAAAAGTGATTCCATAACCTGATTAACATCTTTCACCTTCAAAATGTTGTGCTTTTTTTTTTTTTTTTTTTAGATGATTTTCCCAAATGAAGATGCTAAATGCAACCCGAGATCATCTTCTAGTATGACAGGGCTTGTGGTGTAGTGGGTTACGTCGCAGCCATGAGAGGTACTGAGGATCTGAGGTGCCAGGTTCAATCCCAGTGTGTGGCTGCTACCTGCAGCCGGAAGGAAGCTTTTCTCCCCAGTAAGGGGTTATGCAGTTCATTTTATTCAAAACCCACAAAAGCATTCTACAAAAACTTTAGGCAGCCATTTTGCTCATTATGCGCTTCATTTAAAGCTAAATGTTTTGGCCCACTTTCAGGCTCCAACCAGGGCCTTTTCTCTACAGTTAAATTTAACCTTGTTGGGATCACACACCATTGCTGGTGGTTCTAAAATTACCAGTTTCACATTATACTCAGGATTCTGCACCAAAATAAATTGGGGCCAGCTGTGGCTCATCCCTCAATCAGAAGGTTGGAGGTTTAATCCCCAGCTCCTATGGGTCAGTGTGTGAATCAGGAGGTCATGTAAAGGCGCTATACAAATACTGACCATAGGGGGATCAAGAGCTAAGCCAATGCAAAAATCACTCACAATATAAAAGACATAGGAAACAAGATTTAGACAAAATCTTTTTATTTAAGATAGAAGACATAGTGAAGGAGCCGCTTTGCTCTCTGGACATCCAGCAGGAACATGGAGGCAGATCCTGTCAGGAAGACTGATGAAGACCAATACAAACATGTCAGATGAGCTGCTGGTCTACTTTTACCACAAATCAGTTTGACAATTATCAACTCTTTGCATAAGAGCAGCAGCAGAAGAGTAAAAAAAAGACACAACAACTTGCATTACTTTTGATATGTCTTTATTTAGAAATCAGTGCCAAACTGAGGCTCTCATACAAACAGTTCTGTTTGGATCCACGGCTGATTCAGGTTCTCCTGCTGCTCCTGGGAAAACACAAACACAGCACAGCTTTTAGCAAAGAGTGACCAGACAGAAGGTTAAACTTGTCATCTGTTCATGGATCATTTGGAAATTGTTCTCTTCATTTTAAATAAAGTTTGACGTGACGACATCCTGTGTTGATATTTACTGATTCCTGGATACTTTTACTTTAGATTCTACCTTTACAAACAAGCACCAACAGAGACAATTATCTACTGCAAGAGTTTACAAGTCTTCAATGTTTATTTAAAAATATTTAGCTTTTGGTCTTTAAAACTAATTTAAGAGAGTCTGAAGTTTCATTAAGGCAAAAGTCCACTTTGTTGGACAGGAAACAAACAAACTTTGTCCCTGAACTGCACCAAATGATGATTTACCTCAAAGGGTGCAGTGGAGCAGACACACCTGAGCTCCAGGTGACACCGCAGGGACCAATGCTACATGCTAACACTAGCCAGCATGGTAGCCACTGATTAGCCACATGGTGGAAGTGATCAGTGATTATTGATCCTGTAGTCCAGTCATTAGTAGCAAACTCACTGCAGACACTTACATTCAGTGAGACTGGACTTGAAATTAACATTACACTAAGTCTGAGCTTTAACTCTCCTGCTGCAGCAGCTGATTAAACAGAGTAAAACTGCTGTGCTGTTATTAGCATATACAAAGATAAAAACATGTGTTTGTGTGGCCATTGAGCCTCAGACTGACCTCATTAACCAAAGCCAACTCACATCTCCTTGGTGTTTTCCTCCTCTCATCCTCCAAAGACCTCATGAAGCAGAAAGAGGAGCCAAAGTGAAACTTCCCACTCTTTATAGAGTTGGATCGTACCATTATGTGAAAGTAGGAGGGGAGACGCTCTGAAGACAGGTGGGTGAGGTGGTACAGTCCAGGTACAGAGGACATAGTGGTGGCTGATGGAGGCTTTGTTGCTTTTCATGCAACCAGACGTGCCAAATAAGACACCATGAGTTCATGTTTCTTCTATGTTTCATTGTGTCGGCTTGAAACCATACAACCATGTAGTGTAGTGGAACAGGAATGATGGAGAATCAAATCCCAAACAGTCCATGAACCAAGAAATGACACGTCTCCATTGCACTTCATCTTATTGACCACTAGATGTCCTACTGGAGCTCTGTGTCATTGAAGCCTCCAGTCATGAACCACTTTTTTTTTATTCAATTATTTGAAATATAAAAACAAAGAACGTGAGGTCATCATGGGTGTTACATTTAAAATCTCAACACATTTTTCTTCATACATCATGTCATACTATTCTGAACAGTGCATACACAATCCATTTTTCCCATTGTTCTCATGAACCATTTTTTGAATCAAGTGTCGAAGCTTCAACAAAGCCTCCATCAGCCATCACTATGTCCTCTGTACCTGGACTGTACCACCTCACCCACCTGTCTTCAGAGCGTCTCCCCTCCTACTTTCACATAATGGTACGATCCAACTCTATAAAGAGTGGGAAGCTTCGTTTGGGCTCCTCTTTCTGCTTCATGAGGTCTTTGGAGGGTGAGATGTGAGTTGGCTTTGGTTAATGAGGTCAGTCTGAGGCTCAATGGCCACACAAACAGGTTTTTATCTTTGTATATGCTAATAACAGCACAGCAGTCTTCCTCTGTGATTTTTGGATCTATTGGTGGTTTCATTGTGGCTGGTGAACATGTTTAGGAACAAAAGTACCAGATTACTGTTGTAATAAACACTGATGGTTCTAATATTCTCTGTTTGCACTAGAACCAACAGAAGTTCCTCATCAGGCCTCGTTGATCTTTGCAGCTGTTTGCTGTTAATCAGCTGCTGCAGCAGGAGAGTTAAAGCTCAGACTTAGTGTAATGTTAGTTAAAGTTCTGTTTCTTTAGTGTCTGCAGTGAGTTTGCTGCTAATGACTGGACTACAGGATCAATAATCACTGATCACTTCCACCTTGTGGCTAATCAGTGGCTAACATGCTGGCTAGTGTTAGCATGTAGCATTAGCATGTGGTTGTTTATAACAGGATGTTCTTCAGGAGCCGAACCACAAAGTTTAACCAGCAGCTTTGAAGTGAGGAATCACAAACTTTATCACATTTAATCTGTTTGCAGGTGAACTTAACCTATAATGTTGTTTCCTTTTTACTTAAGTAAAGAGCTGTAGTTTTATTGTGAAAATCTCTTCCGTTGCAGGTGGTGGTTCCTGTCTGGACTGAAGAACCTGTGACAGGAACAGCTTTTGGTAAGAACGCTCAACTTTACCTCCAACATCAGATGAATGTGTTTAGACATGAAATGTGAGCTTTTATTTTCTCCTCAGAGCAAACTAATCATTTTCATCCAACTGATTTCTAAATAAACATTGAAGATTTGTAAACTCTTGCAGTAGATAATTGTCTCTCTTGGTGCTTGTTTGTAAAGGTAGAATCTAAAGTTAAAGTATCAGGAATCAGTAAATATCAACACAGGATGTTGTCACATCAAACTTTATTTAAAATTTAGAGAACAATTTCCAAATGATCATGAACAGATGACAAGTTTAACCTTCTGTCTGGTCACTCTTTGATAAAAGCTGTGCTGTGTTTGTTTTCCCAGGAGAACCTGAAGCAGCCGTGGATCCAAACAGAACTGTTTGTATGAGAGCCTCAGTTTAGCACTGATTTCTAAATAAAGACATAAAAAGTAATGCAAGTTGTCTTTTTTATTCTGCTGCTGCTCTTTATGGAAAGTTTGTATATAATTGTCAAACTGATTTGAGGTAAGTAGACCAGCAGCTCCCCTCTTACATGTTTGTATTGGTCTTCATCATTGTCTTCCTCTGTCTGACAGGATCTGCCTCCATGTTCCTGCTGGATGTCCAGTGAGCGAAGCAGCATCTTCACTGTCTTAAATAAAAAGTGGTTTTGTCTAAATCTTGTTTCCTATGTCTTTTATATTGTGAGTGATTTTGCATTTGCTGAAAAGGTAAAGCTGTGGATCCACCTATGGTCAGTATTTGTATAGCACCTTTACATGACCTCCTCATTCACACACTGACCTCCTGAGTGAGGGATGACCCACAGCTGGCCCCATTTTATTTTGGAGCAGAATCCTGTGTTTTACTGGTCCTGGATTGTCATGTGAAACCGCTCATTTTTGAAGCCCCCCCCTCCCCCAGCAATGGTGTCTGCTCCCAACAAGGTTGAATTTCACTGAACAAAAGCACCTTCTAGGAGCCAGAAAATGTGTAAAGTGCATAATAAACAAAATGGCTGCCAAATGTTTCTGGGTTTTTAATAAAATGAGCTGCATAAACCATTACTCCACCTTTGGGGAGCTAGCCCGCCTTCCTTCATGCTCCAGGCCACAGATACCTGTCACACTAGAAGATCTCCGGGCACATTAATCTTCATTTGGGAAAATAATCTAAAAAGCACAACACAAAAGTGAAAGATGTTAATCAGGTCATAGAATCACAAACTAGCTCCAATTATTTACAATATCAAATAGTACAACACCAGCCCACCTGAAGCATGAAAGGAGAAAGAATGAATCAATAAGTGATCACAAGTTACAGCTGGATCACCTTCATGTTGAACAAGGCTGCACACATTTGATGGATGAAATAAAAAAGTGGATATTTGCACTGATGACTTTTCTCTCATTTCATTCCCTTTACATTTACACTGTTGAGATACATTTTCAAACTTGCTGTTGAACTTCAGTAACTCAATATTTTGACATTAATGGTGATTACTGACATTTCAATGAAAATGAGCTTAAGGAAACACTGAATGATCTATTTCTGTTCCTAAAGGTGGTAAAAATCCAGCCAAAACTAGAAACACTGCTGCTGTGTAACAGCAAGCAGCTTGGTTATTTCAATAAACATCATCCACCGAGTTACAAACTAGAAATAATAGTGAGTTCAGTGTTTAATATCTGTTGCTGGGCTTTTCTTTCCTCATGTTTGTCACTGTAGTGAAGCTAATCCACAGGTGCTGCTGATTTCCTCTGATAGTAACAGTGTGAAATATAAAACATGTTCCTTCTCATAATGAGCTACATTTAGTCATCATTCTGGTGAACTTGACCGCTGGCTGGTTTCTTTATCCGCCTCAAAAAGCAGTCAACGTGTTAGCATGGTTTGCTAGCGTTAGCTCGTTAGCTAGCTGTGTGTGTGTGTGTGTGTGTGTGTGTTGGTGTTCGTGTGTCCACTCAGCCTCAGACTGACCTCTTTAAACAAAGACAACTCGGTGTCTTCGTGGTGTTTTCCTCGAGTCCTTCTCCGCTTTTCCTTTCGTCCTCCAAACATCTTTCTCAAGCACTAAAACGCTCCAACGATCCGCTCAGGTTCAACCTCACCTGTTGTGACGTCACTTCCTCAAGCCGAGCACCGTCGCAGCGGCAGTGACGTAAACAGCAGGAACGTTTAGCAGCAGCTCTGTAGATCTGGAAACTACGGGTGTTAATCATTCACAGAAACATCTAATACATTATTTTCAGGGAGTTAAATGGTAAATGATCAATGTTCTGTATTTGTCTCGCGCCTTTCTACTTATTTCAACTACTCAAAGCGCTTTTACATCACATCCTCATTCACCCATTCACACATCATTCATCCAGGAGGGTCTGATGTGGAGGACACTGTTCCTTCATGCTCATTCCCACAAATGCAAAAATGCACCTGCACATTGGGGTTCAGCGTCTTGCCCGAGGACACTTGGACACGTTGACCCATCGGAGCTGGTCATTGAACCCCCGACCTGCTGATGGAGGGACGACCCACTCTACCACTGACCCACAGCCGAGCTCATTCCACAGAGCAGGTACAAGTTTGGTTTCACGTGTTTTGCATCTGTGAGGACACAGCGCCCTCTTGTGTCCTGTAGGAGGAACTATTTATCTCTGTTCCTCCACTCCTTTTCTCTTTTCCACTGGTTTTTCTTTTCATTTATTAGATCTTTATGTCATCTCTTTACTTTCCACTCTGGATTTTACTGCCTACACATTTATTATAGGAGGTATAATGGAGCTCCTTGTGCCACAGGTGCTGTTATTAAACACACGACAACATTTTGTGCTCCGAAATGATAAAAACCGACAAAAATTGGTCATTGTCATACACCAAGTCTATGATGGGACAGTAAGGGGCAAGTAGTGCTGGGAGTGACCGCTGACCCTCCTTTTCTCTAACCTCTAGGCTCAAACTAACTCCGGTGTCGCCTCCAGACTTGTGATGAAGCTCTCACAGTGGACCCTCACCTGCAGACTGAGGTTAGTGGCCTTTCTCAGCACACACAGCACATGAGCCAGAGCCCGTCTGCCCTGAGCCACGGCTCTGTGGACAAATCTGGCAGTTTGAAAAGAAATGACACAGTTAGATTAAATCCACATGCAAATGACTTCAGACTGTTGATCCATCACTTTGAGCTGTTTCATTATTTCACTATGTCAGACACTTTTAGTTGCCCATTTCAACCTCTTTGCTCGCTAACTAGTGTTCAGTCTTTAAAACCCCTGCCAGGAGTGACTTTGTTCACTAATAGAGAGATAGAAATACTTTATTGATCCCTGGGGGGAAATTAATACAGGTGCATCTCAAAAATTAGAATATCATGACAGCACTGAAACCTCTCACGGTCCTGTGGTGGATTATTTTCTAAAGTGGTGCCAGGGTTCGTCTTTATCTCTGAATGGATCAAAAACAAAGGACGTGTGTATTGATTTTAGACGCTCGCAGCCTCCTGACAGCACAGTGATTGATGGGCAGGATGTAGAAATTGTAGAGTCCTATAAGCATTTAGGAACTATAATAGACAACAAACTGACATTAGTGAGTAACACCAACACAATTTACAAGAAAAGTCAGCAGCGTCTATTTTGTCTAAGGAAACTCTCAAAAGTCCAGGTTGATTGATCCCTGATGACCGTGTTCTATGGGTCTTTTATTGAGTCTGTGCTGACCTCTTCTTTCATCTGTTGGTCCTCGTCACTTAAGGTAAAGCAGAAAAATGTCCTGAACAAGGTGGTTAATGTCTGCAGTAAAATAAGTGGCACTGCTCTAGAAACCCTGCAGGATCTGTAGAACAAACAGCTTTAGAAGAAACTAAATCTCTCCTGTCTGACTGTTCTCGTCCTTCACAGCAACAGTTTCACTTTCTTCCATCCGCTTCACTGTTCAGACGTCCACGAGCTAAAACCAGCAGATACAAACATTCCTTTGTACCTTCTACCATTTCCTTCAGCTCCAGGAGGAAAAGGTAGCTTGCCTGCAGTGTTTTGATTGATTTGATTTTCTATTTGTTCTATTGTTTTTTCTTTTGTTTCTATTTTGATTTTAAGGTATTCATGCTATTGGATGTTTAGTATTTATTCGCTGTGTTTTTCAAGTGTACATGTATTTTATGTTTTGCTTCCACTGCTGCACAACTAATTCTCCCATTTGGGGACAAATAAAGTGATTGATTGACCTTTTCCGACCACACTTCCTCTGAATGTGCTTGGATTCAGCACTCTGGGAACACTTTCCCTCTGATTGTGTCGCCTAGTGAACCAGACTGAGAGAAACTTCTGCAGGTGTTTTCAATTAATTAGCTGATTACAGTGAGACACTGTGAGTCTACCATACTGAACTTTTTGCACTTTGACATTTGTACCTCCAAATGTAAAGAGCATTAGAAATAAGATGATTATTATTATTTTTCACAATATTCTAAACTTCTGAGATACTGAATTTGGGGTTTTCATGAGCTGTGAGCCACAATCATCACAATTAAAACAAATGAAGGCTTGAAATATTTCATTTTGTGTGGAATGAATCTATATAGTATATGAGTTTCTCTTTTTGAGATGCACCTGTATTAATTTCCCCTCAGGGATCAATAAAGTATTTCTATCTATCTATCACAGTTACCATCTCTGGCTGGCAGAGAGCTTTCAGCTCCCTCTGCTGTTTAACACTAATATGTGCTTCTGTTCTTCAACTTGCACTAAAGTTTTATTTAATCGTACTTCGGTTTTAATCTGCACATTTCTGTCTTTTATATAATATATTTTATATATATTTTTTATCCATACAGTATAAGAGTTTCACTTTTTGAATTGAATTACAGAAATGATTAACATTTTCATGATATTCTAATATTTTGAGATGCACCTACCTGTACATACGTGTCACCATCTCCATCTCCGTGGTCAGCAGCTCAGGGGAAACTCCTCCGACTCTCTTCACCTCTCGCTGTATTTGCTGGTGAAACAGAGTGATTTTGAGCCACTTGTCCCTGCAGAGCTGGGTGCTGCAGGAGAAGCAGGGGGGAGCAGATCTGTGGTGTTGGAGTTTACTGGCACAGAAGGGGCCAGCAGACGAGGACTCAGATCACTGTCCCACGAGGAGTTCCATTTCTAAAAGAGAGTCATTAATCAGTGATTTCTTTCACAAATGTGAGCATAGCTTGGGGTATTTGAACAAGTACAACCATATGTGGAGCCTGGAGTCATATCAGTGGACGGAGGTTTAACTTTTTCCTCATCATGAAAGAACTCAAAGTTTGTCCATCCTCATAAACAAAACTAAATAGATGATCAAATGTATGAAGACATAGAGCTTTAACCCTTTTTTAATCATTTAACATACAAAACACTAATAATGGAGTTGGAAATCCAAACCCTACAATAAATGATATATAAGATATGTAAGTAGTATTAAACTTTTCTCATTCACGTGTTTGTCCAAATACCTCCGCAGGTCTCTGTGTGACTAACCTGGCGTTTCATCAGCAGCAGCTCTTTCACCGTCTTCTTCTTGTGCACAGCTTTGGTGGATTCTGGGATCAGTGTTCAGAAAGCCTGAGAAGGAGAAAAGCACAGAGACAGCAATAAATACAAAGCACATAGGTGGAGGCAACATTACATAAAGTCTGCAGGAAGGAAAGCTGTCGTCAGTCTGGATAAGATCTCCATCAGTTAGTAAAGTACTTGGCAAACAAACTGTCAAAACAAATTATACTTCATTAAAAGTAGAGATCAGGTAAATATGCTTAATGTATCAAAAAGAGTTCATTCAGTAATAACTGACATTATTAGATTAGATTCTGCTTCACCACTTTAACTCTTTGTTTTGCACTTTTCTCCACTCTTGACTTTTGTTGTAGAAAAACAGGATCATTTCTGGATAGTTGTTTTGAATCTAAAATCTTGACCAGAAGAGTAACTCCACCTGTCAGATAAAAGTGGAGTAACAGACACAACATTCCCCTGAAACATAGCACATCGAAACTGGACAAAAGAAAGAGCACAATGATCGACCCAAATATCTTCTTAGTATATATATTTCTACTTTCTCTTCTTAGTATATTTATTTCTACTTTCTCCTCTGATCACATTACACATCCCTGCTATAATTAAGGCCCTTATTTTGAAGGTGACAACCGGAAGTGAAGTGCTTCTCCTCGCTAACTTAATGGCGCTAATGAGGGATTTAGGAACGTGGACACCAGCGGCTACGTCACCCTCAACCCACCTGGGCTCCCGTCGTCAGAAACCTGTTTTAAAGCTATGAATTAGTTTCACTAAGTCTCCGGTCCAGGACCAACTAGTCCGAGGGGGTTGAAGGGATCCACTTCAGACTTGGTCCGCTGCTAGAAAAGACATGAACGATGAAAAGTTCTTCAAAGTCTCCACCAAACGTTCACGCTGGGGGCGTGGCCAGCTGTCAAGAGCAACATGAAGGCTGCAGCCAACACCTTGAACTTAAGGCGGTGTAAATGCACCGCACTCTGCCTGGATGTTGTTGTGGAGAAGAACACTGAAGCCGCTCCTGGCCTTCATGAAGTCAGAGCTGTGAGCAGGAAGATGGTGGTGTGTTTCAGAACAAGCACTGCTGCAAAACACAGGCTGAGACAAATGCAGCAGCAACGTGAAGAAGCTCAGACTGGAGGTGGACACAGGATGGAACAGCAGCCTGGAGATGCTTCAACGCCTCCATGAGGAAAGAGATGCAGCGGCAGCAGCTCTAGAGGAGCTGTCCGAGGAGAAGAGAGCTTCAGCATCAAAGGTCGTCCCCCTCTGCAGAGTGTTGCCACATACAACAGGACAGTTGTATCCACAGCTCACCACCCCCATGGCACAACACCTGGCACAGAAGCTCACCAGATGCTTGGCAGACAGACTGCAGGACAAGGAAGAAGAGAGTTCACTGGCAGTCGCTCCACTATTGGAGCTACGCTTCAAAACCTTTGGATTCACCAGTCAGAGAAAGACTGTCTGATAACAGAATGTACAAAAATAATCAATATAAACAAGCAGCAGCACCACCAGCACCAGCAGCACCACCAGCAGCACCAGCATCACCACCACCACCAGCACCAGCAGCACCAGCAGCAGCAGCACCAGCAGCATCACCAGCAGCAGCACCAGCAGCACCACCACTTCAGCCTCGTCCTCCAGCATGAGCAGCAGCCTCCACAGGTGTTTCTTTTTGATTTGATTATGAACAAGGACTGACTAATGACATTTCTGGTGATGATGATCTTCAGGAGTTTTTCAGGAGTTGACCTGTGGAGGCTTTTGGATGAAGATGCCAGCAGAGCCAGGCAAAGGCAAAGCGCCACTGCGAATGCATTAGTGGAAGTGACCCGGTACCTGTCTGATCCTCCCCTGGAAAGAACTGAGGACCCCCTCACATACTGGGCCACCCACAGAACTGTGCACCCAAACCTGTACAAAGCAGCAAAGCACTTCCTGTGTAGCCCAGCCTCACCTGTGCCGGGGGAACGGGTTTTTTTCCAAGGCTGGGGAAATAGTCAGTAAAACTATTTCTTAATAAAAACTCATCAACAGTTACACAAGCACCCTCTGCCCTGTTCTTCAAGCACCCCCACTCTACTAAAACTAATTAAACATTTGAAATGAGATCACATTTGCCAGCTGGCCTGCTGAACGCCCACTATTCAACTATTCAAAAAGTTAGCTATGCTCACATTTGTGAAAGAAATCACTGATTAATGACTCTCTTTTAGAAATGGAACTCCTCGTGGGACGACAACAACACGGTTCATCCATTTAAATCTGCTAAAACGTCTGCCAGTGATCTGAGTCCTCGTCTGCTGGCCCCTTCTGTGCCAGTAAACTCCAACACTACAGATCTGCTCCCCCCTGCTTCTCCTGCAGCACCCAGCTCTGCAGGGACAAGTGGCTCCGACCGCCGGGGTCAAAATCAAATACAGCGAGAGGTGAAGAGAGTCGGAGGAGTTTCCCCTGAGCTGCTGACCACGGAGATGGAGATGGTGACACGTATGTTCAGGTAGGTGCATCTCAAAATATTAGAATATCATGAAAATGTTCATTCATTTCTGTAATTCAATTCAAAAAAGTGAAACTCTTATACTATGTGGATAAAAAAAAATATATAAAATATATTATATAAAAGATAGAAATGTGCAGATTAAAACTGAAGTGTGATTAAATAAAACTTTAGTGCAAGTTGAAGAACAGAAGCACATATTGGTGTTAAACAGCAGAGGGAGCTGAAAGCTCTCTGCCAGCCAGAGATGGTAACTGTGATAGATAGATAGAAATACTTTAGTGATCCCTGAGAGGAAATTAATACAGGTGCATCTCAAAAAATTAGTATATCATGAAAAAGTTAATTCATTTCTGTAATTCAATTCAAAAAGTGAAACTCTTGGTCTCATGATGTCAGAATGTGAACAGCAGGATGAGGAGGACTGTTTAAATACCAATTCTAACTGAAGCAGGAAATGTATTGGTGGATTCATGGATCAAACCTGTTGTGAATGTTGCTGTTAAGCTTCTTGTTAGAGAACAGCAGCTGGTGCAGAAAGTACTGAGACACTGAACAGTTGGACATGTGCATTCAAAGGTTTAGAGAAGGTCACATTAAGTTCACCTGGAAAGTTTAGAATGCATTTTAGGTTCATCCTGAAATTTCACCTGAAAGCTGAATATCCCTAACTTTTAGTGAGGAGTGTGTTTCAAGGCTTTATAGAAGCTTCGACACTTGATTCAAAAAATGGTTCATGACTGGAGGCTTCAATGACACAGAGCTCCAGTAGGACCTCTAGTGGTCAATAAGATGAAGTGCAATGGAGACGTGTCATTTCTTGGTTCATGGACTGTTTGGGATTTGATTCTCCATCATTCCTGTTCCACTACACTACATGGTGAATCCACCAATACATTTCCTGCTTCAGTTAGAATTGGTATTTAAACAGTCCTCCTCATCCTGCTGTTCACATTCTGACATCATGAGACCAAGACGACACCTAACAGTTGATCAGCAGCACCTCAACACTGGAGGCTTCAAACAGGAAGTCCTCAGACGGAGGTGTTCACTGAGCTTAGAGGGTCACAGAGTGTCATCAGGAGGTTGGAACAGTGATACAGAGACTGGAAGAGTCACAGAAAGGAGAGGAGTGGACGTCCTTTGGCCACGTCCCAATTTATTGAGACATTGAAATGTTTTACTGTGGTATACCTACCACTGTTGGTAGATTTTCTTTCAATAAATAGTTTAAAATGAAGAGATCACCAGTGCATGCTTCTACTTAAATGTCCTACTTTCATGATATAATATCACTGTAGCATTCACTTTTTACATTTTCCAGAAATTTCACCTGAAAGTCGAATATCCCTAACTGTTTGTGAGTAGTGTATTTCATTTGGTGTGGAATGAATCTATACAGTATATGAGTTTCACTTTTTGAGATGCACCTGTATTAATGTCCCCTCAGGGATCAATAAAGTATTTCTATCTATCTATCACAGTTACCATCTCTGGCTGGCAGAGAGCTTTCAGCTCCCTCTGCTGTTTAACACTAATATGTGCTTCTGTTCTTCAACTTGCACTAAAGTTTTATTTAATCACACTTCAGTTTTAATCTGCACATTTTTATCTTTTTATCTGCTTATTTATTTGTCTGTATTCATGGTGGTGGTCACTTTGACTCACTTTTACTCCTTTACTGCTGTCACACCAGAATTCCCCCCAGGGATCAATAAAGTATTTCTATCTATCTATTAGTGAACAAAGTCACTCCTGGCAGGGGTATTAAAGACTGAACACTAGTTAGCAAGCAAAGAGGTTGAAATGGGCAACTAAAAGTGTCTGACATAGTGAAATAATGAAACAGCTCAAAGTGATGGATCAACAGTCTGAAGTCATTTGCATGTGGATTTAATCTAACTGTGTCATTTCTTTTCAAACTGCCAGATTTGTCCACAGAGCCGTGGCTCAGGGCAGACGGGCTCTGGCTCATGTGCTCGCTGCCCTCTGGGGCCGCTCTCCTTTGCAAGTGTGTGCTGAGAAAGGCCACTAACCTCAGTCTGCAGGTGAGGGTCCACTGTGAGAGCTTCATCACAAGTCTGGAGGCGACACCGGAGTTAGTTTGAGCCTAGAGGTCAGAGAAAAGGAGGGTCAGCGGTCACTCCCAGCGCTACTTGCCCCTTACTGTCCCATCATAGACTTGGTGTATGCACAAAATGTTGTCGTGTGTTTAATAACAGCACCTGTGGCACAAGGAGCTCCATTATACCTCCTATAATAAATGTGTAGGCAGTAAAATCCAGAGTGGAAAGTAAAGAGATGACATAAAGATCTAATAAATGAAAAGAAAAACCAGTGGAAAAGAGAAAAGGAGTGGAGGAACAGAGATAAATAGTTCCTCCTACAGGACACAAGAGGGCGCTGTGTCCTCACAGATGCAAAACACGTGAAGCCAAACTTGTACCTGCTCTGTGGAATGAGCTCGGCTGTGGGTCAGTGGTAGAGTGGGTCGTCCCTCCATCAGCAGGTCGGGGGTTCAATCACCAGCTCCGATGGTCAACGTGTCCAAGTGTCCTCGGGCAAGACGCTGAACCCCAATGTGCAGGTGCATTTTTGCATTTGTGGGAATGAGCATGAAGGAACAGTGTCCTCCACATCAGACCCTCCTGGATGAATGATGTGTGAATGGGTGAATGAGGATGTGATGTAAAAGCGCTTTGAGTAGTTGAAATAAGTAGAAAGGCGCGAGACAAATACAGAACATTGATCATTTACCATTTAACTCCCTGAAAATAATGTATTAGATGTTTCTGTGAATGATTAACACCCGTAGTTTCTAGATCTACAGAGCTGCTGCTAAACGTTCCTGCTGTTTACGTCACTGCCGCTGCGACGGTGCTCGGCTTGAGGAAGTGACGTCACAACAGGTGAGGTTGAACCTGAGCGGATCGTTGAGCGTTTTAGTGCTTGAGAAAGATGTTTGGAGGACGAAAGGAAAAGTGGAGAAGGACTCGAGGAAAACACCACGAAGACACCGAGTTGTCTTTGTTTAAAGAGGTCAGTCTGAGGCTGAGTGGACACACGAACACCAACACACACACACACACAGCACACAGCTAGCTAACGAGCTAACGCTAGCTAACCATGCTAACACGTGGCTGCCACATTTGACTGCTTTTTGAGGCGGATAAACAAACCAGCCAGCGGCCAAGTTCACCAGAATGATGACTAAATGTAGCTCATTATGAGAAGGAACATGTTTTATACTTCACACTGTTACTATCAGAGGAAATCAGCAGCACCTGTGGATTAGCTTCACTACAGTGACAAACATGAGGAAAGAAAAGCCCAGCAACAGACATTAAACACTAAACTCACTATTATTTCTAGTTTGTAACTCGGTGGATGATGTTTATTGAAATAACCAAGCTGCTTGCTGTTACACAGCAGCAGTGTTTCTAGTTTTGGCTGGATTTTTACCACCTTTAGGATCAGAAATAGATCATTCAGTGTTTCCTTAAGTACATTTTCATTGAAATGTCAGTAATCACCATTAATGTCTAAATATTGAGTTACTGAAGTTTAACAGCAAGTTTGAAAATGTATCTCAACAGTGTAAATGTAAAGGGAATGAAATGAGAGAAAAGTCATCAGTGCAAATATCCACTTTTTTATTTATTTCATCCATCAAATGTGTGCAGCCTTGTTCAACATGAAGGTGATCCAGCTGTAACTTGTGATCAGTTATTGATTCATTGTTTTTCCTTTGATGCTTCAGGTGTTCACTGCTGAGGAAGATTCTTCAGGTTCGTCCAAATCCTCATTACTTCTTATTCATCGGCATCATTGTACTATTTGATATATTGTAAATTATAGCTTACATTTATATAGCACCTTTCAAAAAAAAAAAAAAAAACTCCATAACCTTTCACCTTCAAAATGTTGTGCTTTTTTTTTTTTTAGATGATTTTCCAAAATGCAACCTGAGATCATCTTCTAGTGTGACAGGGCTCATTATTGTTTGAATTTATGACCTGATAACATATTTCACTTTAATAGTATTGTGCTTTTTTTGTCCCCCAAAATAAAGTTGGTTTATATCCTGTGTTCCCATGTAGTGCGCTTATATATATGAGAGAGAGAGAGAGAGAGAGAGAGAGAGAGAGAGAGAGAGAGAGAGAGAGAGAGAGAGAGAGAGAGAGAGAGAGAGAGAGAGAGAGAGAGAGAGAGAGAGAGAGAGAGAGAGAGAGAGAGAGAGAGAGAGAGAGAGAGAGAGAGAGAGAGAGAGAGAGAGAGAGAGAGAGAGAGAGAGAGAGAGAGAGAGAGAGAGAGAGAGAGAGAATTGTTGAACACAATAGAAAAGAAACAAGATTTAGACAGTGTAGTTAAGCAAATGCAAAAATCACTCAAAATATAAAAAACACAAGATTTCAACAAAACCAGTTGTTTTTGTTTTTTATTTAAGACACAGTGAAGATGCTGCTTTGCTCACTGGACATCCAGCAGGAACATGGAGGCAGATCCTGTCAAACAGAGGAAGACAAGTTTTAAAAAAACAAAATTGTTCTTCATTTTAAATAAAGTTTAACATGATGACATCCTGTGTTGATATTTACTGATACTTTAGATTCTACCTTTACAAACAAGCACCAAGAGAGACAACATGTGAGGAGAAAATAAAAGCTCACATTTCATGTCTAAACACATTCATCTGATGTTGGAGGTAAAGTTGAGCGTTCTTACCAAAAGCTGTTCCTGTCACAGGTTCTTCAGTCCAGACAGGAAACACCACCTGCAACAGAAGAGATTTTCACAATAAAACTACAGCTCTTTACTCAAGTAAAAAGGAAATGACATTATAGGTTAAGTTCACCTGCAAACAGACTAAATGTGATAAAGTTTGTGATTCCTCACTTCAAAGCTGCTGGTTAAACTTTGTGGTTCGGCTCCTTTAGAACATCCTGTTAAACTGCTACATGCTAATGCTACATGCTAACACTAGCCAGCATGTTAGCCACTGATTAGCCACATGGTGGAAGTGATCAGTGATTATTGACCCTGTAGTCCAGTCATTAGCAGCAAACTCACTGCAGACACTAAAGAAACAGAACTTTAACTAACATTACACTAAGTCTGAGCTTTAACTCTCCTGCTGCAGCAGCTGATTAACAGCAAACAGCTGCAAAGACCAATGAGGCCTGATGAGGAACTTCTGTTGGTTCTAGTGCAAACAGAGAACATTAGAACCATCAGTGTTTATTACAACAGTAATCTGGTACTTTTGTTCCTAAACAGGTTCACCAGCCACAATGAAACCACCAATAGATCCAAAAATCACAGAGTAAGACTGCTGTGCTGTTATTAGCATATACAGATCTATATTAGCATAAATCCTCCTCAGACAGCAGTGAAATGGATCAGCCGTCCACATTAGCATGTTAGCTAGCATTAGCTAATTAGCTAGCATTAGCTAATTAGCTTGCTACTGAACACAGATTTGTTTGCCTTTGTTCAGCCATTGATCCTCAGACTGACCTCATTAACCAAAGACAACTCCTCGTCTCCTTGGTGTTTTCCTCCTCTCTCCCTCCAAAGACTTCATGAAGCAGAAGCAAACCGTCCGGTTCCTCGTACCTGAAGGAGAAAAGCCGTCTGGCACCTGGAGCTGTGAACCTTCAGCCTTTATAGAGATGGACACACCGTGCGGCCAATCACAAGCGAGGACAGAGTTGGATCGTACCATTATGTGGAAGTACTAATGGAGACCCTCTGAAGACAGCTAGTAGTGGTACAGTCCAGGTACGGAGCCGCAGGACTTAAACGCAGGCGCGTTGGGGAAGAGTGAACACTTGAGTTTTAGGAGCCGTCAGAGCTGAATCTTTGTAAAGAGCCGGACTTCCTGTCACGAGCGTCCTGACTTCATTTGCTGTAGGATGACTGTTTCTGTCCAGTTGGGGAGGATTTAATCATGGTCAGATGAGTTTCTTTCTTCATCTTTATATTCTTTAAACAAATAAAGGCTTGAAATATTTCATTTTGTGTGTAATGAATCTATATAGTATATGAGTTTCACTTTTTGAATTGAATTACAGAAATGAATGAACTTTTTCACGATATTCTAATTTTTTGAGATGCACCTGTATTAATGAACACAGTCACCAATTTAAACCAGTCACTCCTGGCAGGGGTTTTAAAGACTGAACACTAGTTAGCGAGCAAAGAGGTTGAAATGGGCACATGGTCTGACACAGTGAAATAATGAAACAGCTCAAAGTGATGGATCAACAGTCTGAAGTCATTTGCATGTGGATTTAATCTAACTGTGTCATTTCTTTTCAAACTGCCAGATTTCTCCACAGAGCCGTGGCTCAGGGCAGACGGGCTCTGGCTCATGAAAACTGGCCAGATGAGGCTCCCTGGACAGAAAAGAGCACGACGGGCAGGTACACACACTTCACACTGTTTTTATTTATCCCACATGATCAGTGCTAACACACATCACTGAATGACTCGTGAAAAGTAAAGATATATAAAGAAATAATAAATGAAAAGAAAAAACACTGACAAAGGAAATGACCAGTGCTGCCGACTCCTCAGGAAGGAAAGTAGCTATAATTATAACAATTTTTTGTAAAGACAGTTTTAACTTGACAACATTAACAACCAATAAACCGACCAAAAACAGACAATAGAAAAAACTGTCTGGCAATGTGAGAAAGTGATGGCAACCAGTCTGGCCCTGATTCAGGTTCAGTGTTTGGTTGTTTCCCCTCCACACACACACACTGTGCTGGCTCACAGAAAGAGCAGGTCATCTTCTCTTTGGTCAAGGCTTTCTATGGCAGGTTCATCAGCTGAGGGAGCTGACTTAAGTGAGAAAAACATTATCAGGCAGCTTGTGCTCATAGCAAGCCTCAGCAGACAACTTCAGGATGGACTTAAGGGTCTGAAGTTTGCTTCTTACCACCCTCATCTGGCTGAATAATCTCTCCACTTCAGCATTGGAGTGTGGCAAGGACAACACAGACGCAGCAGCCATCGCAAGTTCCTGAAACTTGATATCAGCTGCATCCCTGAACTTCCAGATCTCACTCCAGAAGCCCAAACCATTGCTGGACAATCTTGTCTCTCTCTGCAGGAGAGTAGCCAAGGAGCTTGGCTAACTTTCTGTTTCTCCCAGGCTCTTATTGTGCTTTAGAGTTTCCTCTACATTGAAAACTGACATGTGCTGCAATGCTTCAGTGTTGTCTGTCAGTCTCACCCTCAGCTCATCCGTGAGGGAGATGCTGAAGGCGACACACCGCTTTCTCACATTGTTCTTCTCCTCAGGCGCAAAGTGGAGCTCAGCTGCCTTTGACTCAAGAAGGTAACCAGGGTACGGTTTGGGACTGATGGATCCATCAGTTGGCTCTTTGAGTACATCAGTGTTTGCCAGTGGATTCAGCACCCTGCTACTCACAGACTCCATCAGGCTAACCAAGCTGTCAAGAAGCTGAAGAGGATCTACCTGCTCTCCCTCACAAGCCCTGATGGCCAACTGTACCTCATCCAGCACTGACTTCAGAAAAGTCAGACACAAGATGTTTTGAGGATCACTGTACATGGAAACGGGGGCAGCATGGTGGTGCTGTGGTGGTCAGCACTGTTGCCTCACAGCAAGAAGGTTCCAGGTTTGAACCTGAAATCTTTCTGTGTGGAGTTTTTCATGCCAGCGTGGCTTCTCTCCAGGTACTCTGGCTTCCTCCCACAATCCCAAAGACATGCAAGCTGGGTTAATTGGTGACTCTAAATTGGCCGTAGTGTGAGAGTGAGTGTGTGTCTGTCTCTGTATGTGGCCCTGTGATTGCCTGGCGACCACTTCAGGGTGACCCTGCCTCTCCCCACAGTTGATGCTCTCATATGTGTCTTTGTAGGCCTCCCTGCGCCTGAAGTCACTAAAACCAGCTCTAAGTCTCCTGTACCAAGTGCTCCACACTACGGGGGTGGTGTCATTGGAAGCATGACTTACAGCCAGCTGCAGAGAATGACACACACAGTGAATCAGAACCACATCTTTGAGGCCACACTCCTCCTTCAGCACTTTATGGAGCCCATTGTTAATCCCCGTCATGACGGAGGCATTGTCAGTCCCTGTCCCCAGGAGTTTGTCTTTTTCAAGACAACACTTCTCCAGGAAAGCCACAACAGCTCGGGCTATAGATCTGGCATCTCCTCCCTCCAACTCAACAAGCCCCAGAAATGTTGAGACGATTGTGTGTTTGGTGTCACTAAAGTACCTCATCACAACCCCCAGGTCCTTAGAAACACCTCCATCAGTGGACTCATGGAGGAGGAGGAGGCTGAAACGCTGCTCACCCACATCTGGACCATCTTTTTTAGAAAGTCTGGTGCTAGAACACCATGAATCATTTCCGTGCACTTTGTCCTGAGCATTTTGAAGTGAGGAGCGGCAGTGGAGTCTGAGGAAGCAGCTGTGGATCAGTGGTAGAGTGGGTCCTCCCTCAGTCAGAAGGTCGGGGGTTTGATGCCCAGCTCCTATGGGTCAACATGACAGCATGGAACAGTGTTCAGCTAATGTCACGGTGGCTCCACTCAGTGTTTTCCTCATTAATGGCAGCTTGCTTTGGGTGGAACTGTTGGAAGACTTTGTCTTTTCACTATGTTTTTGAGTTGTCATGTTTTTTTTTAGATCAAAGTTTGGACTAGAAATCATCCTTACAGTCCAGGCAGCGTGCTCGTGTATCGTCTCCAATAAACGGCTTCAGCCAGATTCCCACTCCTTTCTCTGTTTTTGATCGAACACTGTAGACCGACACATGATGAGCCAGCTAGCTAGATTAGCTTCTGTCACAGAGAGGCACACACACAGTGGACCAGGTGAGGAAGTGACTGAGGCTCTGTGGCTCAAATGTGGCGGCTCTGCGCGTGCGCGATTCATGAGCAGCGTGCACGCGGTGGCTCTCTGTCCTCTCTGCGGCTGCACAGCTCCTGTGAGAGCTTAGGGAGGGGGCGGGGCTAACGGCAACACCTGCTGCCCGGTGAGGACAGTGACTGATGTGAAAGCAGGTATCACTCTGCAGAGTCTCCAAAACACCGGAAAAGTCTCCAGATTTAGTGAAAGTCAACAAGTTAGCAACACAGGAAATGACGTCAGGACACTTCCGCAGCAGCAGATGACGTCGGAGCCTGAGCGGATTGTTGGAGCGTTTTTTTGCGGCTCGTTTTTCTGCTTAAAAAAGATGTTTGGAGGAGAAGAAAACTGGAAAACTACCGGAGGAAAACACCATGAAGACGCAGAGTTGTCTTTGGTTAATGAGGTCAGTCTGAGGCTGAATGGCCGAACACAAACACAAACAAACAAACACAACACACAGCTAGCTAACTAGCTAACGCTAGCTAACCATGCTAACCATGCTAACACGTGAGCATTTTGCTGCTTTTTGAGGCGGATAAACAAATCAGCCAGCGGCCAAGTTCACCAGAATGATGACTAAATGTAGCTCATTATGAGAAGGAACATGTTTTATATTTTATATTAAACACTAAACTCACTATTATTTCTAGTTTGTAACTCGGTGGATGATGTTTATTTAAATAACCAAGCTGCTTGCTGTTACACAGCAGCAGTGTTTCTAGTTTTGGCTGGATTTTTGGGTATATTGGTGGTTTCATTGTGGCTGGTGAACCTGTTTGGTCTCAAACTGATGTCATTATTTAGGTCATCGGTGCAGATTGGAGGTCTGAGTGTGTCCAAATATTCCAGAGTTTATCCACATCCACTCCTCTCCAATAATCCCCTCCATCACTCCTGGGACAACATGTTTAGTGAGTATTTGTCTTTATTCAAGAAACATTTCACAGGCTGCAGCTAGTGTCGGAGCATCTGTTCCTGTCGGATACAACTGTCCAGTCTGGCTGTTATTGTAGGCAGATTTCTGATGATGATCACCTTTCGGAACAGAAATAGATCATTCAGCAAGTTTCTAAATGTATGAACAATGTAAAGGGAATGAAATGAGAGAAAAGTCATCAGTGCAAATTATTTTTTATTTCATACATTTCTGATCACTTATTGATTCATTCTTTCTCCTTTCATGCTTCAGGTGGGCTGGTGTTCACTGCTGAGGAGCCGAGGAAGATTCTTCAGGTTCGTCCACATCCTCATTACTTCTTATTCATCAGCATAATCGTACTGAAAATTATAATTGTAAATGATTGTTGGAGCTAGTTTGTGATTCTATGACCTGATTATCTTTTATCTTTGCTTTTTTTTTTCAGATGGTTTCCCCAGATGAAGATCATAAATGCGACCCGAGATCTTCTTCAAGTGTGACAGTGCTCGTGGTGTAGTGGGATATGTCGCAGCCATGATAGGTACTGAAGATCTGAGGTACCAGGTTCGATCCCAGTGTGTGGCTGCTACCTGGGGTGGAAAGGAAGGTGGCTTTTTCTCCCCAGCATTTCCAAATGGCTTATGCAGCTCATTTTATTGAAAACCCACAAAAGCATTCTAGAAAAATTTTGGGCAGCCATTTTGTTAATTATGTGCTTTTTACTTTTGCAGGAAAAGTTTATTTTGTGTTTTAGCTCACTTTCAGGCTGCTACAAGGTGCTTTCATTCATTTGAACTCAACCTTGTTGGGATCAGACACCATTGCTGGGGTTTGAAAAATGAGAATTTCACATTACACTGAATCCAGGACCAGTATAACAGGAATCTGCTCCAAAATAAAATGGGGCCAGCTGTGGGTCATCCCTCACTCAGGAGGTCAGTGTGTGAATGAGGAGGTCATGTGAAGGTGCTATACAAATACTGACCATAGGTGGATCCTCAGCTTTACCTTTTCAGCAGTGTAGTTAAGCAAATGCAAATCACTCAAAATATAAAAGACATAGGAAACAAGATTTAGACAAAACCACTTTTTATTTAAGATTTGAGACAGTGAAGGAGCTGCTTCTCTCACTGGACATCCAGCAGGAACATGGAGGCAGATCCTGTCAGACAGAGGAAGACAATGATGAAGACCAATACAAACATGTCAGAGGAGCTGCTGGTCTACTTTTACCTCAAATCAGTTTGACAATCAACTCTTTGCATAAAGAGCAGCAGAAGAAGAGTAAAAAAAAAACAAGACAACTTGCATTACTTTTTATGTCTTTATTTAGAAATCAGTGCTAAACTGAGGCTCTCATACAAACAGTTCTGTTTGGATCCACGGCTGATTCAGGTTCTCCTGCTGCTCCTGGGAAAACACAGTTTTTAGCAAAGAGTGACCAGACAGAAGGTTAAACTTGTCATCTGTTAATGATAATTTGGAAATTGTTCTCTTCATTTTAAATAAAGTTTGATGTGACAACATCCTGTGTTGATATTTACTGATTCCTGATACTTTTACTTTAGATTCTACCTTTACAAACAAGCACCAAGAGAGACAATTATCTACTGCAAGAGTTTACAAATCTTCAATGTTTATTTAGAAATCAGTTGGATGAAAATGATTAGTTTGCTCTGAGGAGAAAATAAAAGCTCACATTTCATGTCTAAACACATTCATCTGATGTTGGAGGTAAAGTTGAGCGTTCTTACCAAAAGCTGTTCCTGTCACAGGTTCTTCAGTCCAGACAGGAACCAGCACCTGCAACGGAAGAGATTTTCACAATAAAACTACAGCTCTTTACTTAAGTAAAAAGGAAACAGACTAAACGTGATAAAGCTGCTGGTTCACCACCTGATCTCAGCCACAATAAACCACTGATTAATTAATACTTAGCTTTTGGTCATTAAACTAATTTAAGAGAGTCTGAAGTTTCATTTGCACCAAGTGATGATTTTTACCTCAAAGGGTGCAGTGGAGCAGACACACCTGAGCTCCAGGTGACACCGCAGGGACCAATGCTACATGCTAACACTAGCCAGCATGGTAGCCACTGATTAGCCACATGGTGGAAGTGATCAGTGATTATTGATCCTGTAGTCCAGTCATTAGCAGCAAACTCACTAATGAAACAGGACTTTAACTTTAAGACTCCTGCAGCTGCAGTGTGTCTGTGTCCTCACCTTTCTCCCTCTTAAGCAACAGCTGATGAAGAACTTCTGTTGGTTCTAGTGCAAACAGAGAACATTAGAACCATCAGTGTTTATTACAACAGTAATCTGGTACTTTTGTTCCCAAACATGTTCACCAGCCACAATGAAACCACCAATAGATCCAAAAATCACAGAGTAAGACTGCTGTGCTGTTATTAGCATATACAAAGATAAAAACATGTGTTTGTGTGGCCATTGAGCCTCAGACTGACCTCATTAACCAAAGCCAACTCACATCTCACCCTCCAAAGACCTCATGAAGCAGAAAGAGGAGCCCAAACGAAGCTTCCCACTCTTTATAGAGTTGGATCGTACCATTATGTGAAAGTAGGAGGGGAGACGCTCCGAAGACAGGTGGGTGAGGTGGTACAGTCCAGGTACAGAGGACATAGTGATGGCTGATGGAGGCTTTGTTGAAGCTTCGACACTTGATTCAAAAAATGGTTCATGACTGGAGGCTTCAATGACACAGAGCTCCAGTAGGACATCTAGTGGTCAATAAGATGAAGTGCAATGGAGACGTGTCATTTCTTGGTTCATGGACTGTTTGGGATTTGATTCTCCATCATTCCTGTTCCACTACACTACATGGTTGTATGGTTTCAAGCTGACACAATGAAACATAGAAGAAACATGAACTCATGGTGTCTTATTTGGCACGTCTGGTTGCATGAATGAATGAATTAATGAATGAATGTCTTGTGATTGCAATGGATTTAACAAAATTGAAAAGTAGTAGACTACAGCTGTACACTTGACATCAAGTCTAAACAGCCCATAGCTTAAAAGATGTTGAATAGTGGGCGTTCAGCAGGCCAGCTGGCAAATGTGATCTCATTTCAAATGTTTAATTAGTTTTAGTAGAGTGGGGGTGCTTGAAGAACAGGGCAGAGGGTGCTTGTGTAACTGTTGATGAGTTTTTATTAAGAAATAGTTTTACTGACTATTTCCCCAGCCTTGGAAAAAACCCGTTCCCCCGGCACAGGTGAGGCTGGGCTACACAGGAAGTGCTTTGCTGCTTTGTACAGGTTTGGGTGCACAGTTCTGTGGGTGGCCCAGTATGTGAGGGGGTCCTCAGTTCTTTCCAGGGGAGGATCAGACAGGTAGTCCTGCAGTCTGTCTGCCAAGCATCTGGTGAGCTTCTGTGCCAGGTGTTGTGCCATGGGGGTGGTGAGCTGTGGATACAACTGTCCTGTTGTATGTGGCAACACTCTGCAGAGGGGGACGACCTTTGATGCTGAAGCTCTCTTCTCCTCGGACAGCTCCACAGTCGCCACCTGGAATGCGGCCAGCGGCTGAAATGACAGGAAATACATATTGTCTGGATGCAGAAAGTGACATACCTTGATGCCTTCTCCTGTGTTTTCATGTTGCTGCTTGGAAACTAGAGCTGCTGCATCTCTTTGATTGGTCAGACTCTCAGACAGGAAGTATGACATCTCAAACTCTGATTGGTCAGTCTCCCTGTCTATCACATACACACCCAGTTCACATCCACCTCAAGAAAATGTAAAATGGCAAATGCAACTACCATATAAAAAGCATGGGTTACAAATCTTTTGATGTGAAATTATTACTTTTCATAAAACATTCTCTGCACACCTTTGACATCATATATTTACTGTAGACAAAACGTGCAATCATGCCATTTGTGTCACCTATTTGCTACAAAACATCAAAATGATTGTGAAAGTAAGCTCTAAAGGGATGTTGTCAGCTGTAAGCAGCACATAAATAGAGTTGAAAATGTGATGGTGATGAAAATCAAGTCAAGACAAAGGTTTTTATTTCTTTATTAAACCAATATCTGACCAATCATGGTGCCAAAGACAAAAATTCACCTACTTTAGACGCAGCAGCTTCCCATTTAATGCTGTGCACCATTGTCCCAAATAAAGAAAAACAGGGAAAAGGAAATAAAACGATTGCACATCCACAAAGTACAAAGTAAAAAAAGAAAGACACATGGTGGTATGAATGGGTAGAAGTAAGAACACATCTATGAATAGCTGTGTTATGTTTTGCCACATAAGGTGGATGTTGTGTTCTGCACTTTGGAATGAATCCCGTCATTTGGTGTCAAAAACACAGAAATGATCCCAAGTAATCAGTCGTCAAACAAATAAATTAGAGAGAATACTGACAAATTAACAAAAACCTTTGGAATAATTCATATTTAGTACAAACACAACAAGACAAATCAAATCAGTTCATTCCACAGTGCAGGTAGAAGTTTGGGTTCAGGTGTTCAGCATTTGTGAGGACACAGCGCCCCCTTGTGTCCTGTAGGAGGAACATTTATCACTGTTCCTCCACACCTTTTCTCTTTTTCACTGTTTTTTCTTGTACTCAGGTGAGCATGTGAATGACATCCAGTGTACAAAAAAGTCTCAAGGACCCGAAAAATGCAAATACACATTTTGCATAATATGTGAAAAACTAGTAGCGATAAGTAACGCGATGGATTTGGTCGACCAACAGGTGGTAAGTAGTAACCAAAGCTGAATTTAAAAAAGTACAATATTTAGTACACAGTCAAGTACACAGTCCCGCATGAAAAAGACAAAGCAGGATCAATAATGTTTTCCCAATAACATCTTGTAGTGATAAAAAAAATGTATCGTCACGAACAGGATTCGAACCTGTGCGGGGAAACCCCATTGGATTTCGAGTCCAACGCCTTAACCTCTCGGCCACCGTGACTATGTACACTGCAACGTAACCGGAAAAAGATTTTAATGTAATACAACGTGAATGATCGATCTATTGATTTTGATGTGTTCATGGAGATCAGCGGTCTCCGTTAATACCTGTTTTGTTAGCAGACCTGGCTACATTCACCGTTAGCAAACGTCGTGTTTCCTTGACGACGTTTCGGACAGTTTTACGCAGCTTGACGCTTACTGACACACGTAAGCGACATTTTAACGAATTTATAAATGTAAATGTTTGCAGAAATGTTTGCAGATGTTATATGCAGATGTACTGTATGTGTAATATATTCTAGTGTAATCTGTCTAAAAACACCCATCAGCAAGTACAGGACCAGTCTGAACTATGTAATACACCCAATTTCACCTAAGATATTAGTAATCAAGTCACTTGTGTGTCTTGGAAAGGCTTTATTTGATGAGTGATGACAGTTTGTCTCTAACTAAACTCTAGATCCTTCGAGCAAGTGCTGGTTTTGTCCCTCATACACAACATCCTGTCAGGAGTGATGGTGCATTCAGGCTCAATGGGAATAATATCACATACAAAACATTATTCAGTTAAAACATTTAAAAACGATTGCGTTAAAACTACGGATCTTTCATGCGTGGAGTTATATGTATCACTGCCAAGTGAATGTATATTATTACTACAACAATAATAGATCAATTGTAACATTTGAGTTAAAGTATTGCTTTTCCCCATGAACTTAGAATGCACCATAATTACGTCATATGGAAACCGCATTTCAATTGGCCTGTCACTGCTAGCCACGCCTCCTTCAGACGAGCATTAGTACCATCTGATTGTCACCGTGAGCAAGAAACTCCAACACTAAAGGACTACAGAACACTGTAGATAGCTAAAATGATCAACTGGAAGGTAAATAAGCTTGCATTTATTCTTTTATAGGTACCTTATAAAATGCCTGTTATTTGTTCAATAGCTCAGCTTGACGCTTTTTTAAAATCAATCTTAGGTTGTCTCTGCTGTCACTAGCATAATGCTAACGCTGTTAGCAAGTTTGCGTGTCTCGCGTTATTGGTCATAACTACCACAAACTTCACATTTACCTACATAATGAATGTAACTTGCGGCCACAGAGTGTGTTCGCCATGCCGTCTTTCTGTACCTTCGCTTCAGCCTGTTGTGTGAATGGCCGTGAGTTAGTTTGAAGCAACACTCCCTTTGGAAATGCGTTAATTATAGCCGTGCCAAGGTTGATAGTAACCGTTAAGGCAGTTGTAACAACTTAAAAATAATCTAAATAAATGCATCTTGCTACATTTGATGCATGCTGAATTAAAGAGTGTTCTATAACGATAAGAAATCTATCTTAAAACGCATTGTGCTACACTTAATTTTGGCGTGTGTGTACTTCATTTTAAAAATTGCTAGATTTTTCAATGAAGTTTCGGCAACTTACAATGACGAGCCCAGAATACACATGGTGTGCAGCTGCTTCACCCTTTCATACACCACCTTCCTTCTCTGTGACCAAATTAACTCCGACAGCTGAGGCCACTGGAGGATAAGAGGGGTGGGGGTTGAGGGGGCATCTTCTCCAGGATCCCTTACTGTTCCAGAGCTATTTCCCCTGTTCATCATTTACCATTGAGCATTCATAAAACATACATTTTGTCTGCTCCAGCTAGGAGAAAATGTAAATGGGCATAAAAGAGCAGCTTGATTTCCTCCAAATACAACATCATCCTCTAACACCTCCGTCTGTCTTCAGGCTTTGGACAATGTCCCCGTCCTCCTGTACATCCTGGCCCTGAAGACACTGCTGCTGTGCTTGGCATTCGCCGGGGTGAAGATCTACCAGGGTAAGAAAGCAGAGGAGGCCCTGAAGAGGCAGCAGGCTGAGAGGAGGAGGCTCGCCCAGCAGACCCAGGAGCTCATCGACAACAAGAAGGAGGACTGAGCAGAGCAGAGCAGAGCAGAGGAGAGAAGCTGCTGTTCACAGGTACTTATATAGCCATGCCTACGTGGATGTTTGCAGCTTGAAACATCCAATTATATATAGTATAATTAGTAATAATACTCTAATTATATCCTTCTCTCTCCTCCAGGGAAACATGTTACCAACCTGGACAACTTTCTCCACTTAAGAGCCACAACAGGAGGACTGTGTTTCAGAAAATCCTTAGTGGTTCCAGCACTAGGATGTTCACCATGTCAGTTTTTTTATATATGTAAATGTGTTGTGTAAATGTTTGACTTTGATCCAGTGTTTTTTTTATACAAATGGAATTACAGCAGAAGCCATGTGGCATTAACTTCAGTGAAGGAACCATAGCAGGGCTCAACACACTTGCACACACTTGCAAATAGTAGATAATCAAAGCTTGTTAAACCTGCTAATTTGTAAGAACACAGCATTGTATTTATTCTGTAATATTCCTTTTAAATTGTGAACCAGCTTCGTGCCTCTTTTTGTAAGTAATAAAAAGGCTCTTCCACTCAAACTCCCACTTTGTCATTTTCTTTTGACTGGACTGTCACTCAGCGTCTTCTACTGTAGTCAGCTACACAGGTATTTATGGCAGTTTGTATTATACCAGACTATTTTATGTGTGTGTTTGTCTATTGGCACTTAAAAGAAACTCTGTGAGAGCAGCGCCCTCTACCATTCAGAAAGAAAAGCTTACAGCACCGGGTATTCCCAGGCGGTCTCCCATCCAAGTACTAACCAGGCCCGACCCTGCTTAGCTTCCGAGATCGGACGAGATCGGGCGTGTTCAGGGTGGTGTGGCCGTAAGCGAAGACTGCTGCAACAAACAGACCTTTTGAATATGAATATCCTCATATACCGGCCACCAAAACCAAACCCAGCCACTCCACATACACATCCTCTCTACAGCACATCATTGGACTCTCTGTCCTGAGCTGGTTCCGGTCTTACCTCAGAGGAACAAAACCCCAACTCCTCTGCAGCCATGTCTCCATCCACACTCACCACCTGCCTGCAGGAGATAAGGCCGTCCGGTCATCTAACATCACCTCTATATCTTTCTCTGTTATAACATCCCACTGTCCCCACCAGTCACCAGCCTTGGTATAACATTTGACTCCCAGCTGACTCCCACATTAAACACCTGTGCCAGACATCCTTCTTCCGCCTCAAAAACATCGCAAACTCCGCCCATCACTCACACTCCCGGATGCTGAGAAACTAGTCCACGCCTTAGTCTCCTGCAGGCTTGGATCCCTAAAAGCTGCCAGGATCCAGACGAGGGTGCGGAAACACGATCATATCACACCCATCCATCCACATCCACCTCACATCCTCACCTACAACTGCATTCATGGCAACGCCCCAGGATACCTCCAGGAACTCCTTACCCTCCAAACCTCCTCCAGAAACCTCCGGTCTGCCAAGAACTACCGCCTCTGCCCCCCAGACCGGGCCTTCCGGTCTGCAGCTCCACGCCGGTGGAGTGCCCTCCCACTGCCAGACCACCTGAGGGCGCCTCTCTTTAATCTATCTATCTATCTATCTATCTATCTATCTATCTATCTATCTATCTATCTATCTATCTATCTATCTATGTGTTGCATAATGACAATCAGAAATCCTTTCATCCTTGTAACTTGCCTGATAATCATTACAGTCAAAGAAAATACTGTAGACAAACTTTAGAACGACTTTTATTTTGTAAAAGAAAAGTTTTAAGTCACTTGTAGCTTTGCCTTAAACACAATCACCTCCAATGGCATGTATTTTTCTTTAATTCCTTTTTATAAATTAGAATGGTATATATTATGCATGCAATACCGCATTTACCGCTTAGGTTTTCATCTTCCACAGAAAAAAAAAAAGATAAACACAAAATTCCTTAAAAGTCCAGATGAAGCTGCTTGGAAAAGGGTGGTTGGAGAAGCCACAGCATGAAGCGATGTACACAGTTTGCGGTTGCATAGTACAGTACATGAAGTTCCTCATTTTAAAACAGCATGCCGTTTTGTATTGCACATTACTGAAACTTTGTATACTGGACCTTGCTGTTCCAAGTGTCCCACATGGGTCATCATTGTCTCATTTCAGCACATGTATACAGCAAATAGCATCTCTCAAAGACATTATGTACATTTATCTGTTAGAAAAATAATCGCCAGCAAATATTCATCTATTACTTTTCTATTGGAATAAATATTTGTTCTGTTGCGTCTTTTGTTGGTTTTTTTTTTTTTTTTTTCCTCTTTTGTTTTACATTTTACCAAAGAAAATCCTCCCTATGAGTTCTGTATTTTGTGGTCACCTTGAGGTTTAATCCGTGATAAAATGAAATTAGCAATCAGCTTCATTTTGAGACTAAAGTTTGGCCATCGGTAAAGGTGGAACAGAAGGAAAAGAAAGTCAGGAGGGACCTTTTTTTTTTTTAGGTCTGTGAGTGAGCGTGGCATTATTTTGTTGCGATCTAATTCCTCGACTCAAAATTGTTTCAGGGCGTTCACAGAGAGAAAGATGGCGGGAGGCTGGTCTGGAAATCCCTTCTGATTGTCTCAAGCAGCCCAGCTCAACATTGGTTGGTTTGATTTTGAATGGAAACCAATGGGATTTATGCTATGGGGCAGAATGAGACACGTAAGCGTGCTTGTAAACAGTAGCATTATGCATTTAAACACTTTCATCTGCAGTCTCAATGTTTCAGTCCATTAACATACAGTGTATGACAAAGAGATTAAACAGAGAATGTGGGCAAATAAATCAACTGATTCTTGTAATAATCTGTGCCCTTGTACTAGATTCACATTATAGGAACAGTTGCTCAAAAAACCACCTTAGTTTTTTTGCTCATACTTTTGTGCTATACAAGTTTTTCAAAATGATATTCCCTTATCATCCAGATCTATACAAAGTGATATATTAAATCAATAAATGAAGAGCTGCTATGCACAATTGGGGAAACTTGAGGCTGTAGATTGTAGCCAGGGTGGGAATGCAGTAGCGTTCTCTTTGAAAAGTTGTTCTAATTAGGCCTCGAAAATGAGGTCCCTTCGAGAGTGCTTGAAACTGTGTCAGGCTGTAAAAGTCTCGGGGACAGTCAAATATCTCATGTAGGGCAGAATTACTCTACTTTTAAACTAAGATTCAAATAAAAAGTTTGTTACGCAGCATGACAAACAGATTTTCAGCATTTCCTCGAGGTTTCTTCCAAGCACATGCTATGAAAGCTCTGCTAGCGACCTCGGTTACACTCATATTGGACAGTTCTGTATCTGTATCTCATGATTTACATGCAAGCATCAGTTTACCAAGTAGTTTATGTAGCGACGGGAAACGTAAGGGTTTCTAATCGGTCAAGTATAACCTCCAATTTTCATAATAGGAGACCAGAACTTGTTCTGTTTCAAACCTACAATTCAAATTCTATCTATTAAGTTTTTAGTTGAGGCAATAGTTTCACATTTTGGGTATGTAATCCAGCAGCTGGTTAGCTTAGCTTAGCATAAAAACTAGAAAAGGGGAAAATGTTAACCTGGCTCTGTGCAAAGAAGCAAAATCCAGTATCTCTACGTTCTTGTGTAATGTTCTTGTCTGGTCTAATTCATGATTGCACATTTAAGATGTAGCAGCAGCTCCCAACTTATCTTTTGTTCTTTTTAAAGCAGGTTTTTGTCAAAATCCAATCTTAACTATTTAGATAGCACTCTGTATAGATCTCTCAAGCCAAAACCATCCATAAAACTCATTACATTTAAAGGAATGTCCTCTATTGAGCCAGTATTTATTTTCTAAACATTTTGTTAGAGGTTCATTCCCTGTTTGTAAGGCACCAAGCTAATCTGGTGCTGTAGCGGTCACTACTGTACGTCACTTTTGTAAGAAGGGAAGGGGTCTAAATATTAAGAGTGACTTCAACATTTGTCTAAACATGCCAAAGAAAACTCCTCTGTTGTACTGTACAATCAAGACAACAACCGATGTTTCACTGTGATCTCTCCTCCACGAGGAATATATCTCCCTGGCAGTGTGTTTTTGACGTCTTTCTAGTTCACGTTGCGAATATGAAGTAGTAAATGTGGCTTACTAGAAAATAAATTCTAATTCTAAAGCAAAAATGTATAAATAAAAGATTTTTTTTCATCCTATAGATTGATTTTCTTATTCTTTATTGAATAAATATGATTCATTTTCTCAATTTATTTGAAGTCCATCATTTCATTTTTGAAATGGTTAAGAATATGAGGATAAGTGTGTTTCCCTTTTTTACAGTACACTGTCCTTTTTCTCATCTCTTAGGCGCATCAAGACCAAAACACATTGCCAGGAGAACACATGAATCAGACGACACACTTTACTCAGTTTCCGTTATTTCAGAAAACCATCTTGTCAAGTATACGGAAGTCATAAGCAGCCAAAAAGTTCCATTATTGTATTATTCAAAAATGACAAACTGTTCAGATAACAACTTATGTCCCTGTGGTTTTCTTAAGCACTATATTTTTGTCACACTAACTATCTGATAATTTCAAGATAACAAATAGTGCTTTTTCTTCTGATTTTTTTTTTCTTCTAATGCCTCTGAGAGGAATGATTTTGTGGGTAAGACTATGAAATATGGAAGACCATTATCCTGTGATAACACAACATTAAAGCTGTGATCAGAAAAAAAACAAAAACATTTAAAAACTGTTCTATTTAATTTTGTTTAGCTGGAACCATTTATCTAGAGATGAGATAATGAAGTCATAATCACAAGATAATCTGATATCTTAAAAGAGTAAGATATGTACAGTATATTAAGATGATGGTGATAATCCACAGCAGCTCTCTGCTTCCATACACAGCACCACGTGGGTTAGGTCGACTCCCACCCATGTTATCTCACCCGAACCTTTTAGTTGTTGGGTTTTTATCACTATCTCACTCGTTTCAGTGCTACACTTTCTACTTTGTAACATGATTCTGAATAAACAGAAGCTGTGATCATTGTGATGGCTCCACTTTTGAGTCATGCAATCCACCAAAGTTCTGTAGAACCTCCATAATGAAACCAATACTTTTCCTGTTTCAGTGTACTGAGTTATAAACCTCAGGGATCCAGAGGTATAATTCATCTGCAATTTGGGCCTTCTTTTTCTTTTTTTCTTTCTTTCTTTTCTTTTTTTTCTTTTTCTGGAGAAAGGTGCCCTATACTTCTACAAACATCAACTTTATTACAGTAGGGATCTATTTTACGTTTGGAGGGAACATGCTCTGCAGTCAGGACAACATGCCAGCTACACAGAGAATGAACATGATGCAACTGATCCTGCTATGTCACATTTTCAACGCTTTAATCGCCTAAAACCACAGGAAGGAAATTCGATGGCCATCAACCAATTGCAAGACTTAACCAACATCTGTACCTTTGTTTAAACGCTATACAACTTCAACTTAAATGCTAATAAATGCAAAACAACCTGTAGTTTCAGCAGCAAGTGCTCTTTTAGGTCTATCCAACTGTTCCCAATCCTACTCTTCACTGCCGGCAGGGCCAAACAGAACATCCCAAACTTCTCAAAAAGGTTTCACAGCATATTGGTTTCAATGCCGGTCCACATCGCGACAACATCAAATGGCATCTCAAGTAGTATTTTGCTATTGTATTTCACTATGCTAGCTGACACACTGTCACAGCTACTGTCTTCTCTAACTCTCTAAGTGCTAGCTGTTTACAACAGAAGCAGTATTGCCTTCTCCTACAGTGTAACTGAGATCTGATCCCAGCACCATCAGAATCTGCTCCGCTTATGACAGTGAAGGGTCTTCACCCAAATGAAATCCTAAAGCTATGCTACAGAAAAGCTGGCCTTGCTCAAAGTGACTTTCATATAGCAAAATAGTTTGGGAATGTGAAGCACCGGTTTGCAAACTAGCAGCCAGATATCTTCTGCACACCCCCATACAAACCCACCACCTACGGCCTAGTCACACAATCAGGTGATTTAGAAAACTGGACCTCCGGTCTACACCTCCTCATGGGAGAATCCAGAATGCTAGGTACAAAATATAAATGAAGTGGATGCGGAGGTTGATCATCTATCAGCATGCAATAAGCTAAATGGTGAGAGGATTTGTACATGGCCCTGGGTAGGGGTCAGCAGCCTTCAGCAGTCTGTGTGCACAGGACTTCCTCTGACCTGGTGCAATGTCCCAGGCACTTAGAAGCCCATACACCATCGCCATCTGACCACTATCCACACTTAGCTTGCTGGCACAGGCAACAAGCACAGTCTGCGCCGCGCTGTGTAGTACAATCCCAAAAGGTCCCAGGAACATAAATAAATGGAATTCATTTTACAGCATTAGTTGATGTTGGCATCTTGAACCTCTTAACTACTCACACTGTTGATTGACGGGGGTTGCCCTGGCAGTTTGATTAAAAACAAACACCTGAAGAGGATTTTATTGGGCTTTGAAAGAGAAAATTAGCCAGGTAGACAAAACGAATTAACAAAAACCAAAACAACAAAGGTACAATTTGGGACCGTCTTGTCTCTGTTGCAGCGCTTATTTTGGGTGGAGTCTGGGCCATTTGTGCCCCGGTGATGACAGAAGTGTACTCAGAGCCGGTGCCGGGAGTCATGGCTGTAGCTGCCCGGTGAACTGCGATTACGGTGTGGCTTGTATGCATCCTGATAGGGGTCCTGGTAGTCCTGGTAGGGGTCCTGCTGCTCTCGGCTATGCTGCGAGCCAGAAGACATACGGTTGCGTCCCTTGTGCATCCGCTCGTTGTGGTAATTCTCATCGGATGTCATCAGGTTGCGTCGTTCGTTTGGCGTTGAATGGTCTCCCGTGTGGTTGCTCTGTCGCATTCTTTGGCTCTGCTGATCACAAGAACATACCAAGGACACATTTAAGGGTGGGATGAAATTATACTTAATGCAACAGTATGAAATTATCTGTGGCAGAAGGCAAATGTGTCCTTAAAAAGGTAAATTCATAAAAAATCCCATAAAATTAAAAAGTAGGTTGAAGGAAGGATACAGGCAATTAGTATAAAATCCAAAAATGGGCATTTCAAGTGTGAGAAACATATTGTTTAATGGGAATATCTTGATATTTTGGAAGATACGCTTCGCTCTATTGCTGAGAGTTAGAACAGACTGTCGCCACTCATGTCTGTCTGTTAAATGTGAAGACAGTTAATATATAGATCGGATGAAAGAGCATGTTTCCCCAGATGTAGAACCCATTCCTTTAAGGATAAAACCTGACTTATTGACTCTCCTATGCATTTTTGAATAAAATATATTCCTAAAGGGTTTGAATTAAATGAAAAAAATCTAAAATCTCCCTATAAGGGATCCATAAGGGGGTAGTGGTGGTGTACCTGCAGTCCAGAGATGCTGGTGGGGTAGGGGGTGAGGGTGGTGGGGCCCAGGTTGCGTCCCAGCAGAGGGTTTAGGGGCGTCGCCATCGAGGTATGGGTTGCTTTCCAGTAGGCCTCAAGGTATTCAGCGAGATGCTCGCAGGCGTCCTCCAGCTGGTTCTCATCCAGGATGATGTCAAACATTTCCTGTTAGCAGCAGATGGTCGAGTAGGTATGAAGTACGATGAAAAAGATCTTAATGAGGTCTTCTTGTATTAATACACATGAAGAATGTTTTTATTGTATGGTACGTAATAATAATCCATTAGCCAGTATAAAAGGATGGCCACTTACTGGAGGACACTGGGCCAATTTGTCAGCTGCCACAAGCTGCACATTCAGGTGTTTGCTCTGGGACTTCCCTCTGGATTTGACTAGCCTCTGCAGAACCTGGGCGACAGGGTGGGAAAGTACATGATGCTCCAGTTACACTGAAACAATATCGCAGCTTTGGGTGCACACATTTCAGGTCACCCGGTACCCTCGTTGTCATGTGATGAGTCCAAAAATAAAAGGATTCTAGTTCATATTGAAAACTGGAAGATGCTGTTCAACAACTGAGGATGACATTGTGTGTGCAGTGATTTGATAGTGATAGTTAAAGGTTTGGCAGCATAAATTCAGGCAGAAATATATATATGTAAATAAATATGACCACGTTATGTGACCAAAAACCAAAGGAAAGTGGTGTGTTTGTCAGAGATGTGGTACCTGTGGTGTAGGAGGTAATTTTTCCACCTTTAGATTCATACGTATGATGATGATTTTAAGGTTGTTTTGAATATTTATTTTCTTATTATCTATTCTGTAATCATCTTTAGATTTTAGGGACTGTGGGTCTGAAATAAAGCCAACAGATTTACTCATTCAGTCATCTTTTTATGAAATTTATAACGAAAAAACTATTGTTCAGGTACTGGTATCAAATCAAGGTATTGGTGCCGCTATCAAACACCTTTTTGACATGTCACAAATTCAGTATCCAGCTTAATGTGAAACATGGTCACAAATATAAGATAAGATAAGATAAGATAAGATAGTTTGTGTGAAATTTTGACAAATTTTTTGACAAAAATGTGTTCTGTGAGGTCACACAGTTACTTTGACCTCTAACCACCAAAATCTAATTAGTTCCCAGAGTCTACGTGGGCATTTGTGTTCCTGAGATAATGCAATATAAGATAATAAGATATGAAATAATAACATATAAGATGATGAAAATAAAATGGCTGTGAGGTCACAATGGCCTCAACATCCATGAACCTGAACTTTGACCATGACATTCAGTCAGTTAAGTCTTTGAATCTGAAGAAACTTCGATGTAGATGTAGAATTAGAAACAGTTGAATGAATAAAATACAGATATTTTAAAATCCTGTCACCAATTTAACAGGTGATTTTGCTGCTTCCTGATTTGCTTGTAGACTGGTCAGGTTTCCTGGTCAGCTGTAGCAAAGCGAGCATTGTTGCATGCTGGGAGGGTGTGGTGCAAGTGTCAAAGTCACCTGACCAGGACGTGACTACCTCTAAACAAGCGCAATCAATCAAACTTTGAGGACACATTTTTACTGTGGTAGAATTTAGAGGGTGCTCTTTGTGTTGGCGCGTCACCCAAAACAACCCGCGTCAACTCGCCGTAGTCCCAGAGGAAGTGCAGCAGACGGACTCTCCCATGCAAAGGTGCGACGGTGCAGACTACTCGGTGAGGATTTGCAGCCTCTTCTGACTCCACACACTCGTTTAAAAAGCCTTGCATGTTGGACAGTGGCTTTAAAGTACAATATTTCATGCTGGTTTTGTAGGGAGCATTGGGCTTGTGCTGAGCTGCTGCACCAGTGAAAGGTAAATATCAACCTAACGTTACCTTTAACATGTCTTCGTGTTTGTCTCCAACTGATTGACTCTGTAGGACAGTTGCTGTGGAGATTATATCACAGGCTTAATTTCCTTAAGATAAGTTTGGATTTGTCCTGTAAGCCACTAAATACAAAATAAAAAATCAGTTTTAAACTTGCTTGTCACAGAGAGTTAAACTCATCCTATTGCTTTGAGATGATTCCAGGTCCTCCCAGCGTTCAGTACCTTTGGCGAGGAGACTTTAACATGAACAATGATGGGTGCCAGGGAGGTCTTGAGGAGCTGGGCTGGGTGGTTGATGGTGTCAGCATCCAGCACCACCAGCTGCAAGGAGCGGGCCAACTCAAAGATCCTCTCAATCTCACTTTGCACCTCAGCTGATGAGACAAGATACATTCAACATACAAATTTAGACATTTGGTCTGTTTAAACCATCAGTGCACCCGCTGACTAGGTACTCAATATGGAAATAATAAACAGTGAAATTGAAAGAACTTCTGGAAAGCTACTTGAGCACTATGAAACATGCAGTTTTCTTACCTAAACTGGAGCGAGTGTTGGATCTTTCAATGATGGCTCTCTTACTGGGGTTGTTGAGGACAGACCTCTTGGCTAATGATATATCAGCTGTGACTCGTGTGATAGATATCCTGTTAAAGGTGTGAGACGATGAACATTTACTTAAAAAAAGGATGCGCTTGGATCAGATCCTCAGTGATGTGCAAAGAAAATGTGAACAAATCTGAACAAAACAAATCATAAAACTTTTTTTGCTGCCCAAGAAGCGGTGAACTTTAATTGAAACTAGCCAAATTAGCAAACACACGGTCATTACAGGGCACAGTGAGCTCTCACGTTTGTCTTACCTGCCATCAAATCTGTGCTTGAGGAAGTCAAACAGAGCTTTCTGCATCATGTCTGTTACCTGCATAGACAAAGAGAAGAGAGCATTGTGGCATTTGTATCCAGCTGAATCTCAATCATGGATTTTTCTGTGTGTTTCCATCCTTCATAAGTCCCCTGACAGTTGAATTAAATTGTGAGATTCTTGTAATTGCAGTAGGTGGGAATGGTAAAATAAATGCGTTTGTCTATGTGTTGGACACAGCGCTGTCCCTTCTTTCTGTCCAATGCATGCTGAGATAGATTTCAGCCCTGTGATGACCCTAAATATGAGTAAGCCCCCAACCGGCAAGCCAGATAAGGAGGATGAGCCAGATGGCATGTATTCTGCTGCTAAAACACAACACTGACATACTATGGCTCATTTAAGTAAACAGGATGGATGTGACGTCATCATCCCAAACGATGGAATAAATGAACCACAATGACTCTGTTTTTTTCTTTAACTTCACTGTTGTACATGTACTTAAAATATTTTTGCATTATGCGATTTAACACATTAAATCAATAGACATTACTACAAATTAAAAGCTCAAATTTGTCCATAATAGTAGCAGCATTTTCAACTCTCTAAAACTAGGATGTAGGATAAGAAAATTAAAGATAAATCAATGGATCGTCTGTGTATAATTTCAAAGATGTCAAATTACTTACACTTGACCTCTGTGGAGCATTTTAGAATCTGTCAGTTTTTTTTTGTTTGTGTTTTTGCTCAGTCTCACATGCATCTGCATCGTTTCAAGCAGACAGGCAGCTACTATCAGCAAAAGAGCATTAAAAAACACTGACGAATCAGCAGCTAGCAAACATTTTTAGCTAAAAAGCTATATATCCCTCAGGACGTGGTGGAGACCAAAACAGAGATGATGTGGTGTGTACAGCTTGTTCTATTGCCTCCAAATAGCAATTAAAGCTGTTGTTAAACCTGAGAGAACAAAAACAAAAGGTGTGACATTATGTATTTCTAGAGATGTGTTGCTCAATCTAATCATCTCTCAAGTTTAGACATTCTAAGTCCTACCTGTCTGTATATTCACAGTATATTCATTAACAGGAATGAAAGGAACGAGTTAAATGAGGAAGCTCTTCGCAGAAAACCCCAAATCTGCCAATTACACAACATATTTTCATCTGACCTCTCAGTCTCCTCGTTAGTCTGGCTGCAATCTGGATGTTACGTAGGCGATGACACACTCACAATTAACTGTGCCAAAAGCGAGCTAATTTGGGGGACTCAGGAAGAGACGAACAGGACTCATCTCCTCTCTGTAAATCTTGTCCTTTTTGCTGGTAAACCTTGTGCGTAATCTCTGTTTTTGGGCGTCATTCAGTGACACTAAAGCAGCAGCAAAAGTAAAGGGATATTTCTGATTTTCTCTTCAACCATAAGGAGTGGCAGCTCACCTCATAACCTTTGAGCGAGGGTCCCACCAGGACCACAGGCCTCATGGAGGGAACCACGTCATACGGGGGGATGTGCTCCGTCTGTTAACACAAACATATCTCATCAGCAGCAGAAGACTCATCACAACCAAGACAATGGACCAAAATAACTCCAGAGAAAAGACTTTTAAAACATAAAATATTCAGAGCAGACAGCTGTAATGGGCTGTCAGCTGACCTTGGATTACAATCACATGTGCCATGTTGAGGCATGTAGCAAATGATAATGTAACTTGTCAAAATGTAATAAAAACAAAAATGGAGACTATATAGAGACAATATGTTTACTGGATATTACTGCAAAATATCAGAACATTTTGACTGAGACTGAAATAAATCATATATTTTGACTCCTATACATTCTTAAGGAATCAAGGCATATTTTGGCAAGTGACTTTATTATGTAATGTTATTACATTTTGACCAACTAATATATATATCTTTTATATCATTTGCTACATGGATGGATGAATATGATGGCTACACTTAGGCAGTTGTAAAATAGCCACAAAACTACAGTCTAACCAGTTAACACAATACCAGACCAAGTATAACAATAAGAAGTAGCACCACAACACCGTATCATGCCAAAGTGGTAATACTACATATTACGCAGTTATATTATCATTTATCATTATTATTTTCCCCTGTTTTCAGCTTTTGTGCTAAGCTAACACGCTGTTGGTGATGGCTTCATATTTACCGTATAGACACGAGAGCGACGGCAGCCTTCTCACAAATCACATAAAATAAAATTGTAAAATACCAAATGCTTTCTCCAAAAACGCTAAAAATCAAAAGTATCCCGTGTAAAAGAAGCTGCAGTTATAACTCTACTTTGGCATCACAGAAATGGTGATGGTTTGGCACTGTATACTTCACTTGGGCTGAAGTATTATGTGCTCTAGGATGTGATATGAGGTTGTAACTTTTCTGTTAGTGCTACTAGTTCCTGTTATTTCATGATGGCAGCAACAAGAGTCTAGTGGATGGTAAATGAGTGGGTTTTACCCTCACCAACTTACCACTTTCTGTTTCTGCTTTCCTGTAGGAGGGGAGAGAAGACAGTGACAGTGTCGTCAGTAGCTGCTGCTGGGGGAGGCATCACCATAATATCTCAGAAACACACTGAAGTTTTCATCATAATTCTTAGCAAATGAAACCTATCAAGGATAACTGGCATGATACACATGTAAAAAGTATTTCTATTTTTTTATTTGTCCTATGGTTATATTCACAAAGTCACATGAGTGCAGTTCAGGGGGGGGGTTCATAGTCTTGTCGTTGGGTTCACACTGTAGTAAGCCCCAGTCTCAGAGCGCCTGCAGTCCTCAACTGGAGGAAGAGGAGGATCATGGGAAAATGTACCAACAACTCTACGCAGTGAACTTATGCTCTATGCAGAGACATGGGAAGGCTTTGGAGTCTTATTCTCTGTAATGTTGGTAGTGGTTGGCTCTAAGCTGGCAGCTGGCTATTAAAAGCCCTCTCCCCCTGTCTGATGTTCTCACCTGCTGAGGATATGAGGGGTCGGATAGAGGCAGATACCTCATCCTCTACACTGGAAGAAGAGTTGCCTCCAGACTTACTGGAAAAGACAAGAAGGGATAAAGAAAGACAGAGACAAACCACGGTATTAATGTGGAAAATGACAGAAAAAGTAAAAAATAAATAAATAAAAATAGAGTTGTCAAGGCTTAAGGTGCAGAGGAAAAGTACAAAACATGGGGGATGTGGTTTTAATAGATTACAAAAGGAAAAAAAACTGTAAAGGTGTCAACACAGGCAGCAAATCCATTTTTCAGTTGTATTCACATCAACACTGACGACATATGAAGGCCCTCTGCTTGTAATTATGAAGTCATATTACCCATGTTAGTCTTTAGGTTTCCAGTTTTAAAAAAGCGGCACGCTGTGTGATGTATTTATGCCTGAGAGCTGGTGTGGCTTCACACAGCATGCAGTTAAAAAGGCCTAATGTAAAGGCTGAGTTCCATACAGAAGTTGTAAGTCTGAAATTGAAATAGCTGATAAGTTCCAGACATTAGAAATACTAATAGTAATTATTACTATTATGATTCTGATTATCATTGGGGCTTGACTATGAGCATAAAATGCCTTTTTCCATCCATATTGGCTGTATTTGTTGAGTTTTTCTCCTCTCATGAATGGTAACACAGAATAATTTCACACACAAAGCGAATCCGAGTCATAATAATAGTAGTAATACTAATACATTTTTATCTATAGAGTACTTTTCAAGATACTTAAAGATGCTTTACATAATAAATCAGTTAAAAAAAAAGAGTCTAGACAGTTACAGTAAGAAAAAACAATAAATCTGATTTCAAAATGAGAATAAAAAGTAGTCTTGTCTGTGTCCACGATCTCCTTTTGCATTTACTCACTTTTCCATTATTATTTTTTTCAAATTTCAGACTTTGACATCTCTGGAAGGCAGCAGGTCTCACATAGCGTTACTGTTTTTCAGTTACAGTGAAAATGTAGTCCCGGTTAATGGGGTTCAAACGTCTCTCCTTGTCTGTGAGGGCCTGGTGACAAAAAGCCACCGGAGCTTAACTAGTAAGTGAAGCGCAGAAACACTCCAGTCTAGTGAGATTAGTATTAAACTCAACAAGAAGGCTTGAGGAAGTTCATGTGAGGTGGCCCTCAACTCTGGATGACAGAACCTTCACCACACATTACACACACAGCGAACTAGGAGGCTGATAGGACCGCTAATTGCAGCTATTGAAACTGGTACAGGGGGCATGAGTAGAAGTGAAGGAGTAAATAGTGATGAGCAGACCTGGGTCAACGTAGAACTCAAAATAAACTAAATAAATCATTTACAGACATTTACAGAGTGTAAGAACATGTTAGCCCTTTACCAATAACTTACTGGACAGGATGTATAATACTGTATCTGATTAAATAACATCTTCAGAGGATAGGAGATGGTGTCTGCACACAGCCAGAAATATGATCATCATTCCTGATATTATTCAGGTTTTATTTATTTATTTTGCTCAAAACTGTCAAAATCAAAGATCAAACCCCTCCAAGTATACTTTTTTGTTTTTAAAGTTTAGAAAGTAATCTCCACTTCTAGTCGAGAAAACCCCAAATTTACAGAAGACGTGGCCTCGTTGTGCCCATCTTGGACACAACGGTTGATTTTATACATCCATCCCTTTACAAAATCATCCAATGAGTGAAATTTTGACTAAAAATGACTACTATACTGTATCAGACAGTCAAAACAGGGTGATAAATCTATTTCTTTCCCTTGAGCGAGTTAAAAAAAATAATTCAGAAATACAGCAATTACTTCCTATTATCTATAATACTGCTTTTTTGTTTCCATTAACTGTTCTGTGAGCCTATAAATGTTTAGCTTATAAGACTTATTTTTCTTTACTTACCCTTGGACTCGTCCTCTCTTTTGCTCCTGTTGGAGCCGGATGTTCTCCAGCTTCAGAGGGCTGGGGATGAAGCCGATCTCACAACCCTCTTTCACTAACCGACCGATCCACCAGTCATTGTTGAACTTCTGTTGGTGATAAAAAAAAAGGACAAATCTTTAACTTCATGTTTCACAGAGGAGCTTGTACAGTGGGTGACGTGTTTCATTAAAAGGCACACATGTACCTCTTTTATATGGAGGAAATCCTTGGCATCAAAGGAGATGGCTGTAGCTGGTACTGGAACATCCTCATCCAGAGCACCACAATAGCTGACGTTGGTCCTTACAGCAAATGCCACAGGTTTAGTCTGGAGGATGGAAAAACAAACTCAGTGAGTAATAAAGACTACACGTGTGCACCTATTCTGTGATTACAATGTTACTGCCGCTAACATTTTGTTTCCTGGTGGCCCTCATTTGAGAACTAATACTTAATATACGTACAATATCAAGAGAGGTAAAATTATGTAGACTCCAGATTGTATTTGTTACCTTTGTTCCAAAATGAAGCTGCAGTTTGTGACTTTTTAACCAACTTTTTAAACACCTACTCCATAATTATTATGTGTCTGTTTGCCTTCATAGACAGAGAAACACAGGCATGTGTATAGAAATATAGCCGCAGATGAATTTGGCCAAGTAGTGTCAACGGGCGGCTACCTTGGCTCTCTCCAGTTGAATGGCGGCCTGCTGCTCCCTCTCCTGGCGGCTCTGTCCCGGTCCTTGGCTCTGGCTTGGGCTCTGGCTCTGGACCTGGGCCTGCACCTCCCGCTCCTCCTCCAGAGAGACATCTGAGTCTGATGGTCTGCTAGTATATGAATCAGCTGAGCCCTGCAAACAGAAATCACACAGCAGGTTACTGAAACTGTTTCGGCAATACAGGCTTGATTATTTTGGGATCTTGTGGGGGGGTAATAGAGATATTTGGTCACCACCAAAGTCTGGGAAAACATCTCAGGACTACAGCCATGCTAAAGGCAGTTAAAAATAGTCTAGACATTCCTGTCAGCCAGAGTTGCTGTGAAAATGCACCTTACCCAGCCAGTAGAAAAGGCGAAGCTGCATTTAGAGCAACAGGAAACGGCCTCATTGTCAATGTGTGATCAAGGGATGGCTAATACACATGAACAGTGGCACCCTGCTCCTTAAAAGGGCCGATTCACTGTCGAAATTTAAGAGCACAGCCAAGAATCATGAGAACAAACACAAAACTTCTCCACGCTGTGAGACATCAAGGACTTAAAGGCAAACAAAGTATGGACAGATACCTTAATGACCTACAATTTCTCCAAGGATCGTGTCATAAAAGAAGGCAGCATCCCAGAGAAGCTGCAAAGCACAATCAAGTCCAAAAATCTTCTTTATGGGCCCATTAACTGTCCTAAGTTTTGGAGTTTGCATCAATTTGCATTTGGAGTGCCAAATCCAGAGTGGTGGCTTGGCACTCTGAGCGCAGAACAGGTGAAATGGATGATGAGAAACAAGCAGCCTGCCAGGAGCATCTCAGACAAAGTGGATTTTTCCCCATTCCTGTGTTGTCAGCAGTTTGTATGACCACACACAAGCCGATCTCACGCTTCCAGACAAGACTGGATAGCAACGAGTTTGATGGGCGCTCCCAGACAGGGGCGAGATGGATTTGAACCAGGAGTTTTTAATTTTTCTTTGATTTGACTCATGCAATCATTCAATATGGTTATAAAAGCTGACACTGACTCACACAGTGTAGCCTATCCACCGCATCTCCACATAATCACACAGACTACAATGTCTTTGTTCGTTACGATATTATGGAAGACCAATTCTGCCAAGAAAAGAAAAAAATAGATGATAAAAAAATAAAACTACTCATGCCATTATGTCATCATGAGATGCTAAATTCAAAATGATGATATAAGTAAAATAGTTAATGCAAGCTCAACACTTCCTCCATCCCTTTCACATTAAAACACTTCTTGATTGGTCATGATCTCCTCACCTTCCTGGAGGCTTTTATGGTGAAAAATCACACATAAAGTTTTTCTCCTTTTATTACTCGCTTTCATTTGAAACCCGGCTGACTCCATAGAATATAATATTTGAATTCTGGCTTTATTTTTGGAAAAGCTGCAGCATTTCACCAAAAGCACAAGTATGCCACGACAAACGCAAACACAGTGATCATAAAAAATAGAAGCTTAAGATGACAGGAAGCTGGATTTTTGACGTTGCTGCTGCACAGAAGCAGAAGGTTGACAATCATTTGTCTTTTCTTCATCCATATTACGAACCAACGTCTGCAAATGTGTCCTCTGCCACTGATACAAAATAGCAACTGAACTTTCAAGACCAGTGAGAAAAACCAGTGGTCACTCTGAAAGCTTTTCAAAACTAAATGAAGTGATGGAAAAACTGTAGTCTGCACCGACGAAGAAAAAGAGCACAAACAAATAAATGGCATTTATAATAAGCAGCATTACAGGAACAGAAACAGCAGAAGGATCCATCAGGTATTCTGAAACAGGACGAATACTGTAAAGTAAGTGATGCTCCTGTTTTTTTCTGTTTCCTTCCCGTCCCTATACTTGTGCACGGTCAGGGATTAACATCACTTTACTGCCTTGACTTGCAGTCATTCGTTCTGCCACAGTGAGAATTCCAGTAATGCAACTTTTTCTTTTTTTTTTTTTTGCTGGGACGACTGGACCAAGTGCTTTCTGCTGCCGTGTTAATCTAAACAATCAGCCACTAATGATGATTCAATTAAGGAAGACCATTAGTCTCAAGAAGATCAATCAAGCTCGTCATCACAGCTAAGCAGTTTTTGCTTTTTACAAGCTAGGCCTGACTTCAGCACACTCCTCGTCTGGACTGTACGCATCCAATCACAAAGCGGCAGGTTAAATGGCTTCTTAGTTTTAGGAAATATTAAGCTCACGGGGGTCTTTGTTTAATTTCCAAGAGTGAACGGAATCCAGAGTAACAGATGCATCACAATAAGTGTATTCATCATGTTACGGTGTGTAAAAACTGCTGTATTAAGTCTTCTTAAGAGCAGGAAGATAACCCCCCAATGATGTCACAGCGATGTCTTCAAGGGTTACATAAGCTGGAGACATTTTTTAACGAAAAGCTTGTGTTACAAGACGGGGATGTGGAGTTTGAGAGATGTGGGCTTCTGGGAAATGTAGGATCCAGAGTTCAACCCAAAGTGAGGACATCTCAGTTCCTCCTGCTTCATTTGTGACTATTCTTTCTTTAATCTAGTCTCCCTCAGGTCCTGCAACTTTATGGAAATGCAATACTAAAATTGCTACTACTTGTACAGACGAAGAACAGACTGCACACATGCCAGCATAAAAAGTGGAGACTCCAGTTACTCTACAACAGCTCATGTATTCTTTTTTTCTCAAGACCATTTTGGCTTCTTTTCTATAACGCTAACAGGTCACTCTGACCATAATGCCATTTATCCGTGTAGCAGCTTTGAGGTTGCACTGTAGCATCTGAGCTATTATCCAATGGAGTAGCTTCAGCATGTGACTCATCAACATCAGAATCCACTTAATGACATCACGATGCATGTTTCTCCGAGCCTATATAACACGCAGTCGCGGGGTCAGATGAAAAAATACGCCGCAAACATTTTTATCAAGCGATAAAGGCAGAAATGTGACACGTGAGAATTTATCATTTGAGTGTGGCCACGTAAGGCCTCAGGGGAGAAATAGGTAATTAACATCTTTCCATCTTCCACAGCTCGGTCCATCTCTAAGAGGTACAGAGTGTGATGAACACTAAATGGCTCCTCCTGGCTCGGGTGCTTTCCTGGCGTCCATTCTTACAGGCAGATATCAGCCACATATACACACACACACACACACACAGCTCACACACCTCACATGCGCATACATAGAGAAATATATACAGAATTGTGTGAATGTCACTCGTCAGAGGCCATCTGCCTAATGTGCACCCCTCCTTCACAAACACACCAACACCCACCCACCCAACCCCCTTCCAGCCAAGCATAGCCCACGATCACGCTACACTGTACAGCTGGCTAACCCATCAAAGGCCCCCCCCTTATATATGTGTGTGTGTGTGTGTGTGTGTGTGTGTGCACAGATGAGCTACTTCCATCAATAAACACATACAGAAGCAGATTCACACACACATCCTGACACTCACCGCCTCCGAGTCTTCAAATCCATGCAGGTACAAATTGTCATACATGGAGGTTTGATATTCCAACGAGCGCCTCTAGAAGAATGAGGGGGAAAAAATGAGAGTGGAGGCGGAGGAGGAAGGAGGGGGCACCACTGAGGGAAAAAAAAGGATGGATGGCAGGATGACGACAATCCCTTCTCTCCACAGCAGAGAAGAATAATTAAAAAAAAAAAAAAAAAAAATCTCCCTCCCGTTGGATCACGCCTGGTCCTCCGGAGGCCCGTCACTTGATGGATGCAGCTTCTCCCTGATTCCACAGTGCTGCTAGCTGGCTCACATTATAGGATGGAGAGGCTCTCCCTGGAGGTAGCCGAATCCTGGCATTTCATTTCATCAGGCTTCCACACGCTCACAGATATACATATACACAATGAGCAGCAGAGGCAGCAGCAGCAGCAGTAGCAGAGCAGTGGATCCTTCCTCAATATCCAAGCCTGATGACAGAGCCAATGTGCAAGGAGCTGATTGGCTGGCTGGCTGTCCACTCAGCTTGGATGAGCACTCTCCTTGATTCTTTTTTTTTTTTTTCCTCCTAGTGCAGGGAGGTAGTGGTGATCGGGGGAGGGGGATGGAGGAGTAAAAGAGGGGAGCAGCATCCTCCATTTCCTTGTTACCTCTCATCCTCACACTACTATGTTATTCTCTGCAGGAGGCAGAAAATAAATTCAATGTGGTTCTGATAAAACTGGGAGATTTCATGTATATATAGATTGGATCCATGTATTTAAAAATTCTTACTTATTTCCACTTGAAAATCCCACCTCAATGTTTTATTATGTGATTTTTTTCCTATTTTATTTATTCAGTTAACTGTTCTGTTATATTACCTGTGAATTATACCTCCCAACATACAAGACTAAATGTTCTTTCAAAGCCACATCCACACAAACGGGACTAAAATTCTATATATATATATATATATATATATATATATATATATATATATATATATATATATATATATATATACATATATACACACATATACACACATATACACACACACACACACACACACACATATATACGTATATATATATATTTTCTTATAAATATTCTATTGGTGAACTGAAGGAAATGTTACATAAATGTTTAAATTCCCCAAAATAAGGTTGTATAAACACCAATATTATTCATTTTTATTTAGTTGCCTTAAAATAAATTTCTAGTTTTTTTGACCACTCAAAACGTTTTAACACCACATTTACATTCATCCATTTACACACCGTTCGTACACTGATTGACAGGCTGCCATCAGAGGGAAGCTAATCGTTCACACACTAAAAACAAGGGGTACAACGGGATTCACATTGGACCAAATGCCCCAAAACTAACATACATTCTATTTTTCATCAGCTTCAAACTTCTTTAACAGTTAAATCTTATCCGAATTTGTTCCCACATAAGATCTTGCGTTCGTTGATTGGTCCTAAAATGCGCGCGGGGAGGAGCGATTTGTCAGTGGTGATTAATACTTATGTCAGTATCGGGGATGATGAAAAATAACAGAGAAAAACAGTCAGCAGTGAGCACTCATATAGAGTCTTATGATGAATCCGCTGTACCCACTAATATCCCTTAATATCTGGTTTATGGAGACTTCAAAACCCCTTAAATTGGCAGCAGCACACTAGTAAAACAGCATCATCAAGCATCCTGTGGACCAACACATAGTGAAACCTGTGCAAACTTAATGAAACCTCTGCATTAAAACTCTTAAACAGCAGGCAGTAACACAGCTGCTGTAGGTTCCAGGATCCAGTGGGCCTGGAACACTTCACATCGACTCCACATGTTAAAGAACTCACTTACACATGAACCTGTATCACACAGTTACATGCATCACTGAGTGTTGCACACTTGAAGAGAAAGAGGATTGACACAATCTTCCTAAATTCATTATGAAAAGGCCGCAGCTAAACCTCTGACACGCAAGTCACAGGTTTCCAGTGAAATGAGCGTTTAAGGATTCTCTAAAATGGCGTGTTTTTCAAAATAAAACCAAGAAATGTGCATGTGATTTAACTTCGAATGGGACATGTTTAGCATTTCTGGGCCTGTTTTGCATCACAGAGTATCCAGTGTGTTTTTCCCCCGTGGCCTGCAGCCTTCTTTGTCTCCTCTGGCACCAAATGACTGCCCTCTAAGTGGACAGCGATCTATAACAGTGGCTGGGTCCCAGTAGAAGATGTGATAAAGCATGCTCATCTAAACATGGCTGCACACGTGGTCACAAACTCCACAGGGTGCCTTTAATCATAAATCATGTGCACAGAAGGTTAACTACAAGCGAGTGAATTTAATTTACTCTATAGTACCTTATTGCTACTATTAGCTTGGCTGGATCATTACACTGCCACGATTATCACTATTGTTTTTAAGCAGGACAGTTTAAACACTGTCAGATGTTAAATAAAAGTCATTAATAATGTTTTTCATAAGGATTTAAGAGCCTTGTAACCACTTCAGTACACAACTATCTGATACAAGATGCAATACACAGTATGAAATTAGTGTAATAATCCTGAGTGAAGCTGTGAATGTAAGAAAAACTGTCCGTCTCTCCTTAAAAACTCAGAAATCTCCATGACACTCAGTGATTTATTTCTATTTTACATCCCAGGCCTGTCTTTGTGTTTCAGTACCTGTCTGAGGATGAAACTGGTGGAGGTGGTGCTGCCATCAGACCTCTTGAGTCGGCTCCTCCTGGAGTAAGTCCCTCGATTCACCTATGCAGAAAAACACAAGACCTCAACAGTATGTCTCTGAAGTTCTCCTCATGGGCGTCTGTTACATCTGCCAGTTTGCTGTTATTTAGAAGTAACATGATCAAATGTGGGTCACACTGTCTGTTTTTGCATTATATGTTGCCTCGCCTACTTACTTTTCCTCCTGACTTTCTTTTTTTCTCTTCCAAAAAGTCCAAATATACCAGCAGAGCTAATCTCCAGGGAGCTAAATTAATTATCTGTCAGTGATTTGCCCCATTTCTGTTCAAGTCTCCAGAGTTAATGACAATGTCACCGTTAAAAAGTCTCTGAATCTATAAAACAGGGCCATTAATCTGGGTCACCGCTCTTCTCTCTCCCTCTCTGTCTCTCAATTCAAGCCAGCAGCCAAAAGCCAAAAAGACATGAAGGATAAAGTTAGCTCTGTCTATGAATACCCTGCTGTTAATATCAGCCTCTAACCTCCAATGATCAATTAAGCTGAAAATCTAGCATGGTAAATACATATATATACTTTATCAGGCACTTCTTACTGGTTCCACACCAGAAAAGGAGAAGAGGAGGTTTAATTATTGTGACATATTTGGTATAAACTGAGATCTACCCTGCAGCATAACACAACACCGCTATCAAGGGGCTGGTAAAGTAAAAGTGAAAGATCATGAAATCTTCCAAGGGTTAATATTTTTTTCAGGTCAAAGCAGAGGTGTAATATCTCGCTCAGGGATATATGTGGACTTAAAACAACATTAAAGTGCTGAGGTACAACATAGGAACAGTTTATTTCACATAAAGATGCTCTCTGCATGTCAGAAAGGTCAAGAGATCAGTCTGATGCCTCCTCTTTGCTCCCACTAGAGACAATAAAACACTTTAAAAACAGCCCACTATCTCTACCATGTGTAAAACTGTGCAAAGAACCAAGTTCACATAATCATCTATAAGGCAAATCAAAGCACTGAAACAGAACGAAGGAGACTTTTAATCATGGACTTGTTCACATGTCACATTAACAGTGTTAGTTAAAATTTTACACCAGTTGAAAAGTGGGGGATAAAATTCACGATGTTTAATGTGAAATAATCAGTGCAAAGTTATCAGTAGCAGCTGTCATAACAACCAGACTGTCATTTTCAGGCGTGGAGGTGGAAAAAGCTGTAGCTCGGAGTGACCCACCTGGAATATGGGCGCCTGGATGCCCTCGCCAATCTTGTTCCGAATGTAGATGTGTCGGGACATTTCGGCCAGGACATCAGTCCAGAGGGCTGGCTGCTCCGGTCCAGCCCAGCGGAGGGGTGGCGGGTTCCGGGCTGCGTGCTCCAGCTTCACGCCACACAGCAGAACATGAGCGCTCCTTTCTCTGTACCTCGTGCCAGGTGCGCCCTGCTGTCCCGCTGCGCGCACTGGGCGGTTTGTCACGCACACTCAGAACCAGCTGCGGCTTGAGTGACGGACGGAGCTATTCTAGGAAGCCGGATAGGGGCGGGGTACTTTAATGCATCCTGGGGGGTGGAGTGGGGGGGGTGCTACATGTCCTCAACTGGCGCACAAGGTGAGGATTTTACGCATGATGAGGAATTATGGAGTAATTAATGATACACTTATTGTACAACAATTGATAAAATAACATGTTTGTGTGCTGCATCCCTATTACCTTACCAGGTAAGTCTTTGCTACCCCAGGTTGGGAGCTACTGGTGATAGGACCAGTACTTGTATCCAAATCTCCATCCACCTCCTTTGGCCAAAGTCCAGACGCAACACCAGCAATTTTGGGTCTCTTAAAAACAGTTCACCTAAAAATATCAGTATTAATATAGTGTGTCAGTTTCTTAAAGCCAGTTTCCACTTTGAAAACTACAAGTTCAGAAGTAGGCAATTAGGTCATGCATATCTAGAACTCTCACCACAGGGTATGAGGCCACTGGTCTTACCTCAACATGACATTGATCACACTGTTTTTTGTCTCTGTGTACATGCCGCTGCAACAGATGCATGATTAATAGGTGCCAAGAAGGTATTTGATTAAAAAATTATGTACAAGTGTGTGTGTGTGTGTGTGTGTGTGTGTGTGTGTGTGTTGATATCACTGAGTTCATGTCTGATACCTCCATGCAGATGGTGCTGTGGACTGTGCAGCCAATCAATTCAATGAATAATCCCCAAAGTAGTGCTGAGGGATTAAAAGTGCCTTTATTTTAGTGTGTAATATTAATGTTAGCACTGAAGTGCATGCCCCCCCCCTCTCCACATTGTGTCTGTCTCTGCCCAGCAGATGGCAGGATTACCAAAATAAAAGCAACAATAAAGGCGTCTGAGGACCAAATATCAGGTGTGTTGTCACTGCTGCAGGTGTAGAGGGCGATGTTGTTCCACAGATACCTGACATCACTGCTCTCACTGAAGAATATACTTATTAATATTAACATAAATATTGGATCTGTGAACTGCTCATTTAACTATGTCCATGTTAATTAGATCATGTTTGGGGTTGAAACTCTCTTTTATGACTAGTAGGATAGTTGATATATCTGATTATTATATATAAACCTAAACCTCAGTGTCCCACAATGCTTTGAGCAAGGGTCAGTTGTTTAAGTGAGCAGTGAGATCCCTTTTAAGTCAGAAATGTGTCAACTATCATGTGAATTGATCATATTAGCCAGGTATTAAGGTTTAATTGAGGTGATAAATCACCAAAAACCACTGTGGAGTTTGTCCCAACTTACCACACAGACACCAAGAGACACCATGGCTGTCATCGTTGTCCTCAGAGAAAAAAAAAAAGTTGAATTAAATTAATTATTACGACAAGAAAACAACTTTGTTATCAAAAGATAAAGATATAACTTCTTGGAAAGAGACGTTACTGCGACTGCCTCTGAAGATCTGCCTTTAGAGAAGCTGCAACACTAACAGGAGCAATTTGTCTCCTTCCGGTGGACAAAAATAACCAAGAACACTTTGCTGTTGATCAGGCAAGCTCCATCCATCCATCCACCCATCCATCTCCACTACCTATTCAGACATCTGAGTGGCCCACATGTGTGATTTGCTTTTACCCGAGTGTCTATGCACTTATCTGGTCAACAGAAGAAGTTATGTGGACTGCCTTGAAATATCACTGTACTTTAAATAGCCGCGGCCTGTTGAACTTGTGTATGTGGAGGAATGGAGCATGTCTAAAGCACTCTTGTTGGTTAAAAACATCATGGTCCAGTGGCACAGATAAGGAAAGGAAGCACAAATATTAGCACAAGTGTTTGTGCCACACTGTTCTATCGTCCAGCAAACAAATGAAAAGGACCCACTTTGTTTCATGGACTTATGTCTTCGTGCGTTCAGAGACGCTTTGATCAGACAAATCTTCTAACGAGTGAATGTGACGGATTAAGGGAGTTTAAAGTGGGAGGATTAAGCTGTTTTGCTGCTCTGTCAGGCAGCCTGATACTGTTGAATGGATTGCCATGAAGTTCACACATTTACAGATGACGAATCCTAATAATGATGGTGACTTTTACTCCAGTTCCACCATCTTTATGTTTTCCACATGAGTGTGTAAGTGAGGTAGCATTCCAGGAGTGATCAGTAGGAAACTAATACATCAAGATGTTAAGATGCTGACTATGTGTGCAGCATGAAACAAGCAAACTGCTTTTATTCATACTTCTGTGTTATTTGTAATATTTATGGACTTTTGCTCCAGTTTTTCCGGTTGCTAAATGGAGAGAAAAAGACTTTCAGATGAACATGAACACGAGGGGTGTCTATTCTGGCAACCCAGTGGTTTTACCAGCAGATTAAACTCTTAGACAGCGGAGGAGTGCTGCTCACTGGACTATGAACAATAAACATTGTAGAGTGCAGTCTGTTCGGAGTAATGATGTGAGAACTAAACTGGCTTAGAAGACTCAGTCCAGAAAAATAGAAATAAATAGAAATAAATAACTTTTCTGGTGACATGTAACTATTCACAAACTGTCCATCCCTCCACCAGGTGCTTCTATCCCTTCTATTATTTATCAGTTTAGATTTCTTGACCTGCACATATGAAAAATAGAAACACTGGCACTGGTTTTACAGGACAAAATGGTCCTGATGACTTACCTGCACGCCTGTCTTTTCTCAAGCAACGTCAATTATTAAAGACATGCTGAGGTCGCTGAAGTTACTAAAAAAAAAAGCACCTTGTAAGGATTGTCTTCCTGCTCGTGCCTCAGTCAAACCTTTACAAAAAAAAAATCCTTCCACCTTCAGCAACTTCTGACAAGACAATAAAAGTCCTTTTGTTGTTTTATGAGTTGGAAACCTAAAAAAAAATCAAAATTACTGGATTAACATTAACAATGGAGAAAGAAATATTAGTTGAGCTGAGCTAATTCATCACTTAGTCTCCAGTATTTTAAATCCTCTATTTATAAAACCACGATTATGCTTCTAGCATGAATAACCAAAATATTGGCACCAAAATTCATTTATTCATCTTTTCTTTTCTTTTTTTTACAGTGCACATTATACAAAAATATAAAGTACCAAAAGTTCACAGTGTCCAAAAGGCAGTGTTAAGTCAAATTCACATCAATTGTATTCAGCAGAAGTGTCTTTTGGGAGCAAACAAATCTATTTAGGCCTCCACTGACAAACTGTGATGATATACCATATTCCACGTGGAATGGATTTTCAGAATAAGAGCGCTGTCAACCTTTTCTGTCACAGCGCAGCGGCAGGATGCCACCCTCCACTGTACAGGCGGAATACATACAAACATATTCATACGGTTTACACAAACATGTACTTGTATATTGGTGTGAGGATGTCAGTGCATGCAGTCACTCATATGCAAGCACCCATTGTTCGTTTCATGCTACATAACACTGCAAACGGTGAGAAACACCTGAAAACATTTGTTGGTATTTACAATTTAGAAACAAGATATGAAATATACATTTTACAGCACAGAGTAACTTAAACATTAATAATACTGCCTGGGAATGTGACAGAAAAGAGACAATTTGAATTTGTTTTTAACATTATTTAAAGCCGCTATGTGTAGATTTTCTTTTTTTCTGGGATCATGGTATCCTTTATATTATTCTGATGGTGTAATCATAGGGAAAATAGCGGTTCTGGTGTTCCACTTAATTACTTGCATAACCTTAAAGTATATAGACTCATGAATGGAGAATATAATTTCTAATAAAGAAAAAATGAAGAAATTAATAAAATATTCCTATTTTCCCTATAATTTGCACCAAATTACATAGTTTTTTCCAGGATACCTCTTGGAAAATATCGGGAAATTATTCTGAAATTGTACATCGAGGGGAGCATGTAACACACTTGCAAGCATGATGTCTACATAATTCATAATTTGTTGAAACAAGCAGCAGAAAAAAAAAATATTGATACCACTCTGAGCATTTATACCTCACACACAACACACATAGACAGACAGTGTCCATTTCACCTAGTGTGCATGTTTTTGGAGGAAACTGAAGCACCTTGAGGAACAGAAAAAGTGTCAAAGGCCAAATAATGTGCTTTTTTTTTAATCTCCAAATTCCTCACTATATTCAGAAATGTAAGAGCAAAACAGTTATCGTCCACATTGCTTTCCAAAGCCAGTGTTTAAGATGTTAATCCATTAATCCATCTCAGTTACATGTGTTGTTTTAATCGATTACTGATGTTTTCATGTTGTGGTGAGAGGCAGTGAAATATACAGGTATAGCTGTATTATATTTGGTGATTTTCTTTTTTTTTAACAATAACCTTGATGCATTAACATCCGTAAAATAGGAAAACACAGCCCACATTTTTTACAAAATTAAATAATTTTGTTTCAGCAGATAGGTACAAACATAAACAGTGAAATCTGTGAGCACCCCTAAAATAATTAATATAATTCACTGACAGAAAAGTCAACAAATGTGCATGTTTTTTTAAAAGTACAGTACATTGTGAGGTGTTGTTCTTCCGTGTTGTTTTCTGATGTAGACTCTGCTGAAAATTAAAGCAAATAAGCCCGAAATCTGCAAGTCTCTGATCACGTCTTCGCTCCATGCACTCACAGTGAAAGATGAAAACTTATTTTTACACAGAGATATCAGCTTTTACTGATGACAGCCCAGATGTAATAAATGTCCAAGCTGTCTATTGAACAACATACAGTAGTATTGAGGCCTCACTTGCCAAAAAAAAAAAATGCATTAAGTTCCCAAAACGATAACCAGGACATTTGTCTCTTCTAAGTTCAGTGAAAATCCAGGTGTCCAAAGTCTAATTGAAGGCCGGGAGCTCTGGGTCCTAACCTGCTTTCACACTGCCCTGAGCACAGTCGGCACCTCAGGGTGGGTGAAACAAGAGGAAGGGGACACCAGTAGTGTAGGTGCTGCTTTTATTTAGAGAACAAATGACAATATGGGTCCTCCTAAGAGCGGGAAAGGCTGCTGCCTCGGCAATCGTGTCGTTGTGGCTTTGTGACAAGTGAAGTAATTTCCTTCTTCTGCCTCAAACAAAAGAACCGTAACATCTAGCCTGCCGTCCTTTACTGGAGACTTTGTCAAGGAAAATATAGGCATTTAAAAAAAAAAACAAACCCATCTAGGTGAAGAGCTAAGAGGACAACCAGTAACACTGGTGTCCATAAATATTCAAGCCTGTAAAAAGACGTTTCTTGCATGCTGTAGTGATTCATGAAAGAACAAACTGCACATAAGGTAATAAATGTGTAGAACATTTCACACATTATGTCATTAAGAGCCAATAATGTTACAATGTTACTTGCTACACATGGATCGGTAATTTGGGACAACTTTCTGCCAAAAAAGTAGTCCCTGTTAAACTGCTGCTGTGAGGTTTGTCCAGAGCAAAGAAAACAACGTGGCTGAAGATCTTTTTTTTTTAAATGTTTTGTTTCATAACCAAAATTGAGCCGTCTAAAAGCCCGGGCAAGTAAAACCGAAGCCTAGCTGCACGGCAGGGTGTCACAAAAGGTGTCATTTGGGTGAGCTTTTAAGATTTAATTCAAATCTTTTCTTTTTTAAACGAGGGAACACTTCAGGGTCGGGTTTGTAAAAATCAGGCCTCTTCTCAGCTGTGCATGTAGGTCCTGCACGGGGAGTCTGGGTGGAAGTCATACTTGCTCAGGCTGGGAGGGTAGTAGGTGGTGGCGAACATATTGCTGGACGCCAGAGGGGAGGGGAAGTGGTTGCACGTCTCATCGTTCACATGGAGATTGTTCTTGTTTAACGTCTGTGGAGTGGAGACATAAAGAGAGTTTTGTCTCGCTGTTTTTGTCTAATAAATGAGACAGTACCAAGAGTATAGTTACATAATGAAACAATGGAGCCAGCCCACCTTAAACTCCATGGGGATGTACTTCTCATTCTTTGGCGTGGCGTTGCCCTGCTTGTTGTAGGTCAGGTGGTTAGGTGTGCTGGGGTGGATGACTGCCGACTCCGCCGATGGTCGGTTCAGATGGTGGCAGTAAGAGTAGGCGAGCGCTGACAGCAACGCCGCTGCAAAGAAACTGGCCGAGCCCACAGCTACTAACTGGAACAACGTAAAGGCTGGGAAGAGAGAGGATGGAGGGAAGAAGGCAAAGAGAGAGGATGAGACAAATGGAGGTGGCTAATTGTTGATGGTAAGGTTTGGACACGTAGTTATGATGATACATTTGCGGATTAGAGTCCATAGAGACCATAAATATAGTCTGTGTAGCAGGTGGTGTAAATCTTTGAGCTGGAATGAGGAAGATGTGATGGCTTTACAAGTGCTATACACCTGTGTAACAAGCCCAGAAGGAGGCCCTTAGAGGCTGAATTGAACTGAGAGGTTTTCCTTGTCTGGTTCCAGACCTCTGAATGGCTGCCAACATCAACAGATGTGATCACTGGCAGCTGTTTCACTTGTTGGAAACAACCAATCAGGTTTGTGATCAAGATTAAGAAAGGGTGACATCAGCCAGAAAAAATGGCGTCAGGAAATTGACACAAACATGATAACAAGCTATACAGGTGTGTTGTAACGCAACTAACAGAGAAAATAACTCAAATAAATCAGCATATTTTGCGATTGAAGCGACGAACATTAATTTAATTGCTTCCAGCACCCGCAATTACACCTTCTGTGTCAATTAAAATCCGATCAGACAGATACTTGGCCATGACTGATTGGTTAGAGCAACACTCCCAAATAACAAACAGCAAACATGTAGAGGATAAAGCCTGATGAGGTGACAGTTATCAGACGATCAGACCATGTAGGGTTCACATTCAAGATTTTTACAGAGAAAGTCTGAAGCGGCGAGCTGAATGTGAGATGTGACATAGTTGCTTGTGCTGATTTCACCCTACAGGATCATTTGCCCTGATTTTCCACACATCAACAGGCTCTCCCCCGTCAACGGGAATCACTGATGTGAACAGTTCAAAGACGTGATCAGAGAGTGATCGTGTGATCCAAAGTCTCAGTGAGTTCAGAGGGGATCAGTCTACTTCCTGATGTGTCTCCATCTTGTGGTGTTCAGAGGATGAAACACTGAAGGACCAGCGTCACAATCACTGCTGGAAATAAGCGAGCTAGATCATGGTATAAGACTCAGTAATGAAGTGGAAATGACAGGCTTAAGGTTTTTCCTCTGGGGATCCTGAATGTGCTCAAACTTTCATGGCAATCAGTCTATTACATCATGTAATATTTTGCGTGCAAGAGTAAATGTGGCTGTAAACGTGGTATCAGATGGCAATGCCAAAGCAACATCAAAGCAATGGGAGTCAATCTCAGGATCGTGAATAAGCTTCCTCACAGTCTCGCTTTATGGTGCACAAAGGTCACATGGCCTAAAAATGGGACCAGAAGAATACTGTGGAGAGCATGAACATCTTCAATGACTCTACGATTATGAAGAATGTCAGTGATCTGGGGGCCGAGATGACTTGACCCGATGTCAGTGTCCGGCTTCTATCTAACCTTCTATCTAACCCATGCCCCAGGGCACAAGAGACACAGATCAGGTGAAGGAGACAGCCAACAACTTTGTGACTATAATAACTATGTTACATGTTCAGTGACTAAAATATATATCAAGCTGATGTAGATGTACCCAGGATGCAACAGGACAGTGAGGAGATATACATACAGGAGGTATGTGTGGGCTGGGAATAATGTCTAATCATTTGGGGAGGCAGGATAGAGAGACATCACTTGTTTTCACTCACTTCCACAGCTCTGGTCCTCCTGTCCGGGTAAAATAACTGGAGCGAGACGGACAAAACAGAGAAAAAACATCAATATAATGAAGTAAAATCATTACGGCTTCAAAAGATCAAACAACAAAAATGACAAGAGCATTTCATTTCTCTCTAAGATTTCGTTGTTCTCCAGGCAGGCAGAATGCTGACATCTCCATTAATTCATCTTTTTAATTTCCACAGAGTGAACAAGTCAGCATTTACTCTGCGTGATTAAACTTTTGTTTGACGCCAACTGGATTTTCCAGCTTCTATCAGCAACAGCCTGCAGAAATATATCTACATGCAGCAATTTGCTAATAAGAGCATGTGCTTACCTGGCACCTCGTGAGGCTGGCATGGCCTGGACTGCGTGATGTTGCCCTGGCAGGGACTGGCCTCGGCCTCTTGGTCGTCGCCACAGCGACGAGTGCGATGCTGCAGACCCTCCTCATCACAGTCCCCCCACTCTGTCCATTCACTCCAACCTGATGAGCGCAGACACGAATGGACGGGAGAGTGAAACCCAAGAATTGATTGCATTGTGCTATTCTTTTTACTTTCCATGCAGGTTTTACCAAATCCAAATGTATTTTTTAATCCAGTGTCAATAAGTATGTGTCCAACCATCTTTCAAAGACATTCTGTACAATAAACAAGCCTAGATAGAACATCACCATTTGTTAAAATAAGAAATGTTGACAATGAAAATAGAAGCCTATAAATGCCTTCGCTGAGAAACGAATCGAAACACTTCAGAAGAAAGCCCCCAAAATGAAAAAGGGTGTTTAATCAGAATCAAACTGGATTATATGTCCATAAATCCATAAAGGCTGTGTAGGAAAAGGCTCAGGAACTGCAGAAGGCAGCAAGAAGTAGCTTCTTGTACTGTGATATGTTGAAACAGCCAGTCACAGTGCAGCCTGTTAAAGTGTTAAATAGATGAGACCAATGGTTTTTCCACGTCTCTACACTTTATGTTGGGTCAACGGTAAAAAATCTATTTTATTTTAAAAAATGTTCTGTTTATTTTCTGCATTTCAGTAGGTGCATGCTGGGATAACAACCAAACTGTTTGCCTTCTCAACCCAAATATTGATTCACCACTTGCTGTGTGGAGGAGATTTCCCATAAGCGTCCATACAAACACCATTATTTAATCTGGGGAGACAGCGTGGATCTATGGGGGGTGTTTAACAAAGCAAAACAGCAGATATATATATATAGTTATAAAACTAGTTATAAATTATAGTTAGAAATGTCAAATAATTCATCTACATCAAGAATATTGACAATAATAATAATAGTTATTAGAATTACAGCTACTATGAGTACAATTTACACAATTTTGTTTTGTCTCAAATTTCTTTCTATGAAACAATGGCTACCTTCATACATGAAATGAATGAAAGGAAAAACCTTCCACAGTGCAGCTTCTAACACATGCTGTCATACCTTCACAGGCGTGGGTATTACAGAGCGCCTCCTCAGTGTGCAGGCCTATGCAGATGTCTCCTCCATTGGCCGGGGGCGGGCTGCTGCACGTCCGAGTCCGCTGGTAGTGTCCGCCCCCGCAGCTGGCTGAGCAGTGGGACCACGAGGACCAGCAGGACCAGGCTCCACTCACTGGAACACACATGCTTTATTCATGCAGCGTCCATATTCTGCTATTTCAACTCCACTGATAGCCAGAAGCTCTCCGTTACCTGGGCAGGGTTGAGTGTTGCAGTCCTGATACTCCACCGGGGATCCTACGCAGGCGCTGGGGTTGGTCCTGCCCTCTGCCGTTGAGCAGCTACGTTTCCGGGTTCGAAAGCCTCTAGAACACTGCTGAGAACAGCTGGACCACGTTTCCCACAATCCCCAGTGTACACCTTGGGGCTGGGACAGCGTTCGTCCACTTGTCTTCACTAAGTCTTCGACCAGAGCTGAAAACACACACAGTGTATCAGCTGTCTTTTTTTTTTTTTACTCCTTTTTCACACTGACAGACTCAAAGAGAAGAATATATAAGTTGATCCCAGCATCTTTTGATCCACTCTGCTGAATGAGTGAATTGCTCGCACAAATCTAAACTTCTAAATCCTCTACGGGAACCACAGGAAGGATTTCATCTTTTTATTGCCAAACTCAGCAGACAGACAGCCTGTTATGAAACATTAATTAGCGAGGTGTAATGTGGGTCACATTGAAAAACCAAGTCGTTTTTTTTCCCATACACTCGCCACACACATCGGCAATCACACATTATTTACATATGAATGAGGAGTGCTTCCTAAGGCTTTCAATGAGGCCAGAAATGTTTTTTTTTTTCTGCAGACAAGAGAACCAGAGCAGCTACAGGAAAGATGAAAAGAATGAAATGACATTTTCACCTCATTAGCTTTATTTTAGAGTAAATACCAACACTGATATCTATTTTACATTCCATTGATATTTTTTGTACTAAACAGATTCCATGATGACAAAGAAAACACCTGCAGGTCTATGAGTGACGGAGGAAGTGGACATGTGCTTCCCCACGACGGCTCAGTGTTTCATTAATCTGCTGATTGATGTCTACATACAGTTTGGCTTCATCCTGTCTTTGATGAGGCCAGCTGTGTTTATTGTGGCGAACTAGGAGCTCTGCCACCAGCAGCACTTTTTAAAGCCCAATCAGATACAGCTCTACTCTGCATACAGTTCATTAGACTGACTGTACCAGCCTTAATTTTGATTTTATACTGGTCTACTCTAATCCGAATATAAATCCAAGCAATTTAAATCTAAAATTTGCCGCCCCATCCCCATGTTAAGGTGGCATCTGGCCACACCTACAGTCTGCCAGGTAATTACCACACCAGCTGTGTTTCCATGGTTATAATCTACAACACCTGCTGACAGCTGACACATGGAAAACATGGCTACGAGAGCTGGGAAGCTTTCCAGTGCATGTATCCTGTTCATTCCCAGTACTCACAGTCAGTCTGGCAGGCTCCAGACCCGTCGTTGGGGCAGAATCGGGTCTCCAGCTTCTTCTTGCCCAGCTGGAGCTGCTGGGGGTCGGGGAGCAGCGCCCGGCAGGTGTACCGGATTCTCTGCTCTTGCCTTGACCCATCTTGGCTAACATTGACTGGCATCCAGGGGGTCCAGGGGGTGTTGCGGCGCACCTCAGGGCAGGCCTCCAGGTTACAGGCCTTAAACTCCTGGATGGAAGAAGCTTATCGCCGTTAATCATTATTACAGCAGATGAAATATCTAAACCTGTCTGTCTCTCCTGTTTCCAGGTGGGATGACATTGACATCCATCCTTTTTGCTCCACTAGCCACTACTACTTATTGATCAGGGCTCTCTGAGGAAGGACGTAGATTCTTGGAGGGACACGTGCGGTACAACTTCTCAGTGAAGCTCAACACCAGCAGGTAGAAAGAAGCAGCAGCGTTACTCTACGACAGTCCAACAGAAATAATTGGCAAGGCCATTAATCTTTGATTTTGATAACTTTGATAACTCAATGATCCATCCTCCAGCAAGTAAAGGCTTAAACATCCATTATTCTGAATAAAACATTTGATTGCTGCAGAGAAACATGAATGGGAAGTGGGATTGCTTTAAATAAATAAAATTCTATTTCACATATTTAAACTAATTTATTCTGCTTGAAAAGGCCATGACTTATTAGTGTCAGTAGTAAAGAAACAGGACAGATGAAGAATAAGATTAAGATGTTCTTAGTCAGACAACTACTACTAAATATAATATCCCACAGCAGACTGTCTACTTTCATAAATCATGTGGACTGCTCACTTGTTCAGTTTTCTTTATACTTAGAGCAGGCTGATATGTTTTAAACATAATTCTGACCATCTTAATATTGACTTTTTAAATACACAATGTGCTATAGTACCGTAGAACATCCAGGACAGCTGTTGTCATTCTCACAAGTTCGGGTCCTGGAGTGGACCCCCCCTCCACATTCAGCACTGCAGTGAGCCCAGGGGCCCCACGCTGTCCACGTCACAGGCAGAGGACAGGGCTTTTTCTCGTTGCACAGTCTGGAAGCACAGAGACAGTGATGTTCTAACTCTGTCATGTAACAATGATGCACAGGGAGCCATATCGCTCCTCACCTCTCCTCTCGACCCTGGCCGACACAGATTCGGCCGCCATGCCGAGGTGAAGGGTTGTTACAGGACCGCTGCCTCACTTCAAATCCGATACCACAGCTGCTGCTGCACTGGCCCCATGACGACCAGGGAGTCCAGCCGCCATTCCTGTGGAACAGAATGCGAGGCTGGAAATGTAAATATCGTTACAAATGACTGAGTCCACGTGATTTACGGCACACGGGCTCCACTCTCTTCAGTCTTGTTGCAGTAATAGCAGCTGTTAAACGCTGAATGTTAAATGCAACTATCAAGGTGAGCAACATCCAGACTACGAGTCACTTATTTCACAATTAACTTGTTCAACAGACTACACAAATAACTTAATTGCCTTTCTAACTTGTCCACTTTCAAACTGTTTATTAGTACATTATGCACTCTGTGGGTCTAATTAGCAAGCACAGATCCATCAAATACAATCACCTTGTGAACTTTAATCATAAAAGAGTACAGTTGTACTGTTTTTTGATTTATTAGGGCAATCTGAAATAATGAAGGTTACTCTGTGCATGTCCTGTAACAGAGTTTATTCTAGTCTAGTCTGGTGTGGTTGTTTTCAAATGTCAGGATCAACATAATGAATGTACCTGGAACAGTTTGCCACCTGGATAGTCGGGCCCTTACATTCGACCCCACCGCATCGGGCCACGGGTCCGTTACACGAGCGGGACCGACACACGCAGCTGCTGACGGAGCCCTCGCCGTCGTCGTGGTTGCACGGTTGCCACGGAGCCCAAGAACCGAAACCGCCATCCTGTGTCAGGTTCCTCACCTCCAGAGAGGATTTAAGGGGGGCTTAAGGTCCACGCCAAATGCACATGAATAAGTCACCATTGCTAAATGCACCAAATTGGTCTGAATCTACAGTTATTAAGTTATTTTTTCAACATTTCTACCTTTCATGAACTCTGACTTTTAAATATTGTGTATACACAGTGAGGACCAATACACCAGACTGGCTGTGCGTGGGTCTTACTGGGCACTCAGTGATGTTTTGGGTCCACTGGTTCATGTTGGAGCTCTCCTCGATGGTGGTGCAGCGCTTCTGTTTGTGATCCCAGCCACAGTAAGGGTCCCGAGCGTCCATGCAATGACTAACACGAGCACAGACAGTTAGTCAGATACTGGTTCTCTAGCAGTCTGCACATTGCTGCACGAAGTTAATAATCATAGTTTTCTCCACCACTATTCTGTTTCAAGTAGGACGGCTGCTACAGGGATTAAACAAAAAAATGTCCATCATATAATATTTTGTAAGGTTGTCAATAAATTCTAGTACAAACTCATTAAACGCCTGCTTATGTAATGTCTGCTCTGCCAAAATATGGACTGACAGTTCAAAAGCAGTTTGTTTACAGGGAAAACAAGCTGAGCTCTTAACATAATCGTCTTTGTCAGCGTTTATTGTGGGCCTTTCAGACTTGGCCGCCCACGCGTGTTTGTCTCTTTAATGGCACCGAGTTCATAAATCTTTTTAAGTATTTTCAAGTTAAGTTAGCACATTTGCACACTCACCACCACCAGCAGCAAACCCTCAAACTGAGCTGGCTCGCTGCAACTTTGACTAAATAAGCAACTGCAGATATTGGAAATTAATTTTCTGTACACTAAAATATTGACTCGATATCAAATAAACTTTTATCTTGCTATATCTGCCATATTTAAATTGATCCTTGGCCACTGTCCCATTTATTTTTCAGAAAAATCTCAGTTTTGATGGTCTATTTAATCATACCGTTCAGTGGGATAGCTGGAGCAGCGCTCTAGTGGGATCTTCACCAGTCTGTCCTCGAGCCCAACAAACAAAGATCTGTCACTGTGGAGGATTTGCAGGCTCTTGATTGGTCCTATTTGCCCTTCAGGGAGGATCCTGAGCTCCTCCAGGTAGCAACCCTGAAGGCTTTTATTGGTTGTGGAGAGAGTCTTTAGGATGGTGCCGTATTCTGAAGGACAAAAGCAAAATAAAAATGTTAATTCTAAATCAGCAGTGCAATTCTTTTTTCTATTTTTGGCCAACTGCCTCAGCTCCTCTCTCCTCCTACTCACCAGTGCCGATGTACATGACATGGTAGAGGGTGTCTCGGCCTTGCACAATGTCCACTACCAGCTTGGAGAAGCGCACGTTGTCCTGGGTGAGCAGAGGGTTGACGGTGACCGGCTGGACCACATCGTTCATGAGGAAGAGTCGCTGGGCGTCCTGGAGGCTCCGCTCCGTCAGGTTTCCCCCAGGGCCTCCCTCCTCCAGTGTGCCACACTGAGCAGCCGTGAAGGACATATTAGTGTCACGTGTTACGGTCAAACAAATGTCTGGTTTGGTTTTGCATATGCAGGAACATAGAGTGTTCATGAATGTTTCTAGTTACACCGGTGGCTGTGGCATTTTGTGCATGCATCAGGAACTTGGTATATTTGATGGAGCTGAGATGAACTAGAATTTTCTGTACTATACTACAATAAGCTCTCTGCTACTCGGCGCACCAAGATGAAATAGATGTCAGTCTTTTGAAAACTTCTTTACAAGCATTGGAGGGAAGGCTGGGAAATTGTGGAAGGACAAAACATTCTCACATCAATCAACAGCACGTTGTCAGAGAAAAGCAGCTATGTGAAATCTGTCTTTTGCCCGTGTTGTAAATGTGGGAGTTACCTGAAAATTGGGTATGGGGTTTGGGGTGGACAGCCAGGCTGTGCGTGGGTTCTCCTGGTAGCGAAAGGGTCCATTAAAGGTCTGGGTGATGGAGCTCAGATTGAAGGCGCAGACAGCAGAAGCTGATATACTGTTCCTGAATGGTGTAATCACAGTAAGATCTCAGTGAGAAAGAAAGCAAGAGTGAAAGAAAGTGAATGTCTCATAATCAACATGGCTGGAGTTCATTGCTTGTACAGAATTGTTGCTGTCACCAGTTTCATAGTATTGTCAAGTACTTGAAAATGACAAAACACTAAATAGTGACTTAAAGGGTAAAGCACAGATAGAGATAAATATGCGTTCTTTCATTGTAGCTAGTGAAAATTTAGACACATGGCGCATGATTTGGATTTTAGAGAGGGCATCTATCACTCACACATTAGTGGTGAAGATCCCATATATCAGGTCCTGCTCTGGCAAGTAAAAGGTGCTCTGCAGCTCGTTGAAGTAAAAGGGGATTTCTCCCGAGCGTGAGCAGTTGAGCCGGGCCTTCATGAAGGTGGTCCAGGTGTCCTCCAGAAGGAAGCGTCCACCCATGTCATTCTTACAAACCCGGGCCACACGAGAGAACACCATCTTCCCACAGTCGTTTTCAACTGCAGTTTCTCTCAGGAAAAAGTAGGCGAAGCGACCGATCTCATAAACGGACACAAAATGAGGCTCTGAAAGACATGTAGAAAAGAAAAGATATTGGGAAGATGATATCCACACACAAAGACATGGACCAAATCAGTGTGTTACTTTGTTCACCATTGAGCCATTTGGAGTTGTACTGGGCAGTGCGCAGTGGTGGCATGTTCCCCAGGCTCCTGTAGATGACAGGGTCACGCCCTGAGAAGTCGATCACTGTAGCAGCATACAACTCGCCCCTCTGTGTTACCATAGCGGTGGAGTTGTGGCGCGGGTCGTACGGGCATCGGGCAACACCGTTCACTGTGTCCAACACCTGACTGATGTTACTAATCTGGCAGACAGAAAAAGGGTGAAAACGCAGCTGAATTCACACCAAAGGCCAAATAATTAGACAGCAAAGAGAATCTGCTGCTTCTGTTTTAGTATTTGGCTTTGCACTGTGAGTTACACATGGAATACTGAACAAATAAGTACATTCCTTTAAAACTTTTAATTAATTTGTCAGGGCAGAATGATTCTTGAGTTATTCAAAGGCAGGTTATATAACTTAATTAGGAAACAGTTTTTGCAATCAAAAAAATCAATCAAAAAGTGTCACAGGCCTCTAATAAGCCACATGTGAATTTTTTTCATGCAGTGGAAAATAAATTTCTATCATGTCTACATCTGCTCAAGATCCAAATGCATATAGAAGTCATTATGTTGCATGGATTTGATGGATAGCTTTAACAGTTTAACTTGCAGCCATGCAAATGAGAGCGTCAGTGCAACAAATCATTACGCTGCGATGGTGCATCTATCTAACAGTATATCAATAGTGCACTTCTAACTATTTTCTGGCATTCTGAAGTCCGTCGCTGACCAAGAGAAAAATATTTCTATTCCTTTTATTTTGAAAGAATCTATGACAACTATTTCTGTATGCTTTACATTTCTACTGACAGTTTTCACAGGAAACAAACATGTTTTAGCTTCAGGAATGTGTTTTCCTTCTTCATGGTTTGCAATAATTTCTACTACAGTACAAAAATCTACTTGGAGAGGCTTCAAAATGACTTTTGGGACTCTGTGGTGATTGAGTTGTAAGTTGTAAATGATCAATTCTAAACATATGGTGGCTCAAACCTGATCTAGCTGGTACCTTGCTTCATCACATCTCATGATAAACGGTTGTACCAACCTGCCTGGTTATGCAGACAGGGGTGAAAGCGTTGGTCCCGCACGTGAAGAGCATCTTCCCACTTATCAGCAAAACCCGGATGTAGTTTTGACACTCTTCCTGCAGACGAAAACACACCAACGGCTCATGAGAATCGCCTGTCGTTAATAAAACGTGAAGAGCCTTTTCAGTTGAATAGAGCACTACCTTAGATTTCCCTTTGCTCTGGCATGAACGCTTTGTGTCTTCATCAGGCGCCCATTCTGTTGCCTGGACGAGCAAAAGAATAAATATTCTGGTTTAGAGAATTTGCTTTGTTTACAACCAAAATGAATATTAACAGCACCTCAGCATAGCCAGGAGTTTAAATGTAACAAGTAAATAAGAAAACACACATGGAACATTTTAGGAAAAATGTTGCTGAGAATTATATGAGAATACAATAATTTCCAATAATTTTCAGGCCAAAGCATTTATAAAATACATACTTTCTCTATTTGTCAAACTTTAATCATACAGTCATTTAAAACATTAAATGATTAAATGATTTTAAAAAATCTACTATTTTAAAAATATGTATTAACTATTAATGATTGTATTAAATAAGAGTTTTATAAATTTGAATGCATTTTACATTTTCCTTAGTGAGCTCTCTCTAACATATTCTCCTGGCTTGGTTAGCTTTACCTGAATGAGCGAGGCGTTGCTCAAACTCAGTCTGAAGAGAAAGTTTCTGTGAAAGAGATTTATTATGTTCAGTGCTAAAACTTTATCAGCACTGTACACAGTACATTGGCAACCTACGCAGACACGCAGTGTAATTATTTGTCACCTCGCTCCAACGACGAGCTGGTTTCTGCTCAGGTCCAGGGCCAGCTGGGAAAAATCCCTCACTCCTGGATGGGTGAACTCTGACAACCACGGCCTCAACGCTGGAGAGGGAAAAAGAGGAGTGAGTGCATGCGTATACTATGAAGGGAGGAAGAGTGTAAGGATAAGTGCAGAAATAGAAGAAGAAGAAGAGAAGCATTGTATGCATGGGAATCCTTCCCCACCAAACGGTACCTGGTTCACATCTCCAGCCTCTGTTAACCCCTATGAGTTTTTACTAATGTGCCACATTTCTCTCCAGTGAATCACCTGATTCACCTCCACAACCTCCCCTGAGCAATTCGACCAATTTGCCCCCCACCCCACACGATCGATGTTGAATGAATGAATGGATGCAGCGGGATTAATGTGCTCACCTTGGTAGGACACAACAGGATGTTCCTTTCTATTACAGTCTGCTGGTTTGATGTGAGGCAGCTGAGACAGACACACAGAGGAACAGATGACAAGCACCAGGCCCCAGGGGGAGATGGCCCACGCCCCCCACCCTGACGTAACCATAGTTACAACCACATCCAGTCTTCTATCAGGTCCTCAGGAAACACCTGTTGGAACGGAGGAATCGTCTGTCAATTTCAGCACATGACCAACAAGAATCCAACAATCCCCTAAAGGTTAAGAAAAACCTCCAGAAAGTGTTCCATGTTTATGGAGATCTCTTTTGATCCAAAAACGTCTGAATTAGACTCCACACCGTTTTACATTTGCATACTCTTCATTGCTCCGTGTCCGCCTATCCTTCCATCTAAATTAGCTTTGCCGTCCCCACAGCCCAGCGGTCCTTGTGCTGGCTCTGTCTGCCTGCTCTGGGTGTCCAGCCCCTCAGTGTCAGCAGGACTCGGTCATGGCTAATTCACCTCAAAAGGCCGGAGCCGCCAATCTCTCTAATGCCGACTCTCAAACCAAGGGTGCCATCAACGGGGATCTTTATGACTGAGGAGATCCATTCAAAGATGAGCTTGGGCCCGGAGCCAAAGCGGGGGCTGTGAACTCTGAGCTGTGAGCCACATGAAGGGTTTTTGTGTCAACATCAAAATCCATTTATGAATATCAAAGCTGCTCAAAAATGATCTGATCTGACCTTTTACATCAAATCTAACGTCTATGTAAAAGGACCATTAGAGTGCTCATTCTCCTAGCGGGGAGAGAAAGATCATTTTCATTTCATTTCATTCACTTCTATCTCCTTACTTATTTTCCTTTGGAAAATTTGGTCATGATGTCACAGAACCAGCTGAGAAAGAAAATCTGTGAAGTTCCCCCAGTGAAGCCGAATAAATCCAATAACAAGGAGAACCAATGAAAAACAGCTCAAATGTGCCTCGTTTCTAAATTACTGTAAAAAAAAGACTAATGTCCTTCTTAAACCTCCTTAAACTGGTTTTGCTGCAGCTGCTACATGCTTTGGTGAATGTCTGTCTGTCTACCGCTCACCAGGAGGACTGAATGTGTGTGGAGGCAGAGGTTTTTCAGCCTGCTGGGTCTAACATTGCTGCTTAATGAAGCGACAGGAACAGAGCCTCCACCGCTGGCCTCACTTTTGTTATGTGGCAATGCTCCTCTCACTGTGCAAAGGCTGGCCAGGGAGAGACCCAGTGTTCTGGGCATTTGTCTATTCAGTACAACGAGGGGGAGCAGCAGCAGACGTCAGTTAGATTCTTCAGGGGCAACAAGAAATGTAGGAACGCAGATTCTCGGCTCTGTGATCAGCATTTGCCCAAGACTGTAGCGCTCTTCCAATTACCACATTACCATAGAAAAATGCCCAACCTTCTTTAACCTGGTTAGTTAGGAAACCATGAATATAGTTTAAGAATTTAAACAAGCATCGAACATTGTCTTTATTGTGAGGACAGCTCCCTTATTTGGTTTTTCACCTTGAATAAAGACCTCAAAACCTTTCGGCAAATTAACACCCAGAAAGAGCAAATGTTTGGTAGTTTTGCTTCCTAAATATCTTTTAATCTATTAATTGCATCAACACTAGAGTGACCAAGTGGCGCTTGAGTGATCAGGTTTTTGGGTACATTCGGATCAGCACATTTGCTGCCAAAGCATTTTAGATTTAGGGGTGGAAACTAAGTAGGAAGTCGAGCCTACAAGCACATCTGAACATCCCTTCATTCATAAAGCTGCCTGGGCTGGAAAAACACCGTAACAACCGGTGAAGAGATTAGAAACACAGAGTCTCCGATTCATGTGACCTGTATGTGTTTGGACCGTGGGAGGAAAAACCACAGGAACAGGGAGTGAACATGTGACCTCCACACAGAGAGGAAGATTATAACCCTCTCACTGAGTTTACTGCTGAGGTTTAAGGCGCCTAAAGTTTAAAGCTTCTCTTTAACAATAAACCAGAAAAATGAGTCCTATCAGTGCATCTCTTAGCATCTATTGCAGCTCTGCTTGCCTTGCGTCTCCTCTCAAGGCTCACGTGTTTCTGAAAGCTCACCCAAACATCACGTGGGAGCCTTCACCTTGCTCAGAGAAAGCACAGACTCTGCATAACTAAAACCGCCGGTGTGTCAGCTGAAAGACAGCAGCGGTGTTATTGTTGTTGTCAGAGATACGCAGGCCGGCGGGCTAAAATGAAAGATTAGAATTTGCCTTTAAGTCATTAAATGTGCACCTGTTCTGGGGAAGGGTCTGTTCTCCATCAGCCTCCTGAGATTCAAACCAACCCTGCAACAAAAACAGCTCACTGCTAAATCCTTCTGGAACATTTTTGCCCATGTATGGGAAGCTCACCTGCCCTCTCATTTGACTTTGACAGTTATAACTAGCACTTGATTTGTTGCAATAGTTTCGGTTCAAATTCGCCAAGGCCTGCGTGGTGAAAAGGCTAAAATATACACACTTTCATTACAGCCAGCCAGTAGAGGTTATTAAACTGACTTTATTATTCCTAATTATCCAGATGATAGCTCAGCCAATACTGGATTTTTGATGTTGAAATGTGAGAATTAAAAAAATCCAATAATATAATATAATATAATATAATAATTATATATATATATATATATACACTGTTGCCCATAAAGTTGGAATAAAATGTTCTCGTGAAATGACACTGTGATTGATTCTTGATAAATAAAGTTTATATATTCTCAACTTTATTGATCAAACTCTTCCAAACATATCACAGTGAAACTTAAACCACAATGAACCTTGTGTATTCAGGCTTTAACAAAATTGGGGGTATTTAACAATTATTCCAACTTTATGGGCACCAGTGTGTATATACACACATATAAATATATCCGTTAGTACATTTTTATAAATATGGATAAATAATATACAAACATATTTATTCACCAATGTACTTGTGATAATCTACAGGAATCATCAGGTGAGCTCTAATCCAATCCATTTTGCTTTTGTATCCTGCTAACACAAGATATGCTGCAAAGTGCAAACAAAGGCAAGGAAAGGGGGACTGCAAGCTGATAAATATGGAAGTAAACAATGCTGGATTTTAGATGCTTTAAAAATTGACTTTGCAAGTGAAGAAGGAAACGCACTCGACACGAAGAGTTATGGTAAGAAACACTGCAGGTATGCAAGAAAAGATTCGATAGTCTCTCCCCTCTCTGTGAACACCTCGTATAAACTAGCTCTTGTCGAGTACAACCTGACATTAATGCTGCTAAAGCTAGCACAAGTATCTGCAGCCTCCAGAGTCTCTGCTTCAGTGTGGCAGAAAACACTGAGATACACTGTGTGTGCACAGAGCGGTGGGGTTGCTGCAGCACTCCATCACAGCTGTACTAAGATTGCACAAGCCAGTTTTTCCTTTAGCCTGCAACGTTTGTGACAGCAGACCAGAGTGATTCAAGCTCATTTTTCTCTTAGCAGATTGATACACTTGAATTGGCGGTTTAGAGCCATTGCCATCAACGCCATGAATAAACCCTTATTGTCACAACCTCCACTCCTTAAAAAGCAGGAAATCTTGAGATTTAAAGCATGGTTCTAAAATGAAAGTAACATTGAAGTTGAGTATTTTGCCACCCTTCCTTATTTCAAGAACTTTCTATTCAAGCTCTCTTGGCTTTCTCAGACAAACTCAAGAAGAAGAACATTTCAGTCTTTTCAAAGAGATGGCCCTCCCATGGTGTGCGTCACTTGGATACCTTCAACCCGGGGCTTATATATGAATGAGCTGATTCGATGGAGTGCAGAGTAAGGCATGGATGGACCTCTTTTGCACCGCTAAGCTTGATTACGCCAACAGAGCCGCCAGTCTGACACTGTGAAGGTGCTATTTCCTTTTCTGTTAGGATGAGCGAAACCCCTTCAGTCATTTCTTGCAAAACAACTATTCCTGGGGATTATATGTCGAGATCTGATGACAAAAGATACAAAAAGACCTTGAAAATGCTTAGGAGCGCTTCTATCAGGATTACAGGGGCTACAAAATGAGCATGCTGAGCCACTGGGTGTACATGTTAAGTGAGCTTCATTAAAATCTGGACAAATCCTCTTTACTGAGGTGATATATGACAGGGAAATTAATTACAAGTAATTATATCCTCATTCAGGAGCCCCTACATTTGTGTTTTCATGGCATAAAAAATCCAGTGTCTGATCCTTGATGCCTCTTATCCAAACTGTCTTGTACTTGGACTTCATCCAAATATCATTAAAAGAAACAGTGAATCCACCAACCTCCCCACAACGAGAAACCTGGGATTGCAAATCCTCATCCTTAAATAAAAAAAGGCTCACAAAATCACAGCTACTACCGAATCCCTAAAAACCCCTGACTGTAGCAGCTCCTACCTGACAGCAACTCAGCCATCACCTGGAAACAGCCGTAATATTAATTACCAATGAAGTCAGTTCATGGAGATTTGTTAGTCGGAGCAAATGGACACTGAGAGGGCATCCAAAGTCTCTCCATCAAAATATTCAGAGAGGACCATTTCCGAGGTAGTGTTCTCAGCTCCTTCCTACCGGGGTGAATGGCCTCTCTGTGCAACCTGCCAACTATCTGCCAATGGTCGCTCTCTTTTACAAGTGAATAGACTGAGTTTAGCCACAGTTAAAAAGACACACTAACGTGCCATGGCTGCGCCACAATGGCCGCTCGGGTAATTTGCCAAACCTAATGATGCCGGTTTGGCCCCGGCTAGAGGAGGTATAGAGCAGGAATCCTAAAGAGGCACACAGCTGCACTGATCCCTCTCTTCCTATCTCCCCTCTCTCATCTCTGTCTCCCTCTGTTCTCTTATCATGAACTCCTTTTGCCTTCTGGAAAATGACACAACTAGGGCGTCTAACCAAATGCATTTTATCTCCTGCTCCTTTATCAAGACTTTTCCTGCATTTCCCCCTTAAGGAAATCTCTGTCATTAGACAGGACTGAAAATCACTGGTCTACCCAGCCATTACTTAGAATCTACCTGTTCAGCTCCAAGCAGCAGACAGACACACTGAGCAGCTAGCTGGTGAACACATGGGAGCATTTAGCAGCTTCACAACCAGATATTTCCCTCAGGAGTTGGTGGAGACCAACAACAGAGCTAAAAGGAGAGTGAATATTGAATTGACATTCATCAGGTGGCCTGAGACGTGACTCCAAATGAATGCTAATGTCGCTCTGGGTCTGTTAATAGTTTGTTACACATTAAAATCTTTACAAGGCCTAAGGCAAAAACAGAACAGAAAAACCCCTCTGAGCCAATTTTGGGCTGTCAGGCGTTATTTTTAGCTATTTGCTTTTAGCTTGTTTGCCCCCTTGTGGCCAAAGCAGATAAATGCAGCTTTGATAATAACAATTATTCATGATTAGTACAAGACTGCCATTAAGTGTAAAGATAAAGCTCTGGGAGAAAGGATGTTTTGACCCACATATCAAAAAGACAAGTAGTAATCAAATCCTATTGACATTATGTTTAGGCAAAGTGCATCCACTATCTGACTATCTATGCAATAAATAAGCAATAAATTCATGCTTGGTAACATACAGGACATGCATTAAACATACCACAGTCACACCAAAAACTCAAACATGAATCATAACTATTGAATCAATGCCTTATCTTATCTCTCCTACTACATACAGTACAAACAAACAGCAATATTTGGGCATCAACTACATTAAAAGTGAGCCATCTCCATGGCGACTGAGCAAACTCCATCCACTGAGGAAGACGCAAGATGCAGGTCAAAGTTCCGGTAAAAAGGCTAGTAAGTAAAACATTGTTGTGCACAGTCATGTGTGATGAGTTTCTTTAAAAAGAAGTACCAAAATGAACTTCGCCAAGGTAGAATCATTCTATTTTATTAGATTTAATAAGATTGGAATAGTGCTCGTACAATGCTGTCAATCCCATGAGGAGGTCTTTTAATGAAAAAATGTTTCAGCTATTATGATGAAGTGCGTGTAAATCTAATGGTGCAAATTATAGATTTGGATTTTATTATCTCAGTGTGATGGGTTGTGAGCCCTAGGTCTCTTTACATTTATTCTTATAAGTATAATAAGGTACCTTTGAGTAGATGGTTAGTACAAAATGTGCAGATATTAATTGAACTTATATCATCACGACACCTACGACTGTCTCTTGGGGGACATATTAATGTTTTAGCTAATTGATGCTGCTGTCGTGGAGAGGGATCTCCAAAAACCTTTTCTTACAGCATATTTATGCAGATTATCATGACTATTATTCTCCAGTTAGGACTAATAGCTCCAACCATAAATGCAAGTCAATCTGGATCCTATTAGTCATGTAATCAACTATGAGGGGTGCCTCCCTTGATGCCAGCATATTATTTTTTGGGGTAAAAGGAGAGAATAATTGCAATTTTCACTGCTATCAGTATACCAACAAGATACAAAAGGGGACAAAAGGGAATTTTAAATATTGCACCAGGCTGCAATCAATGCAACATGTGCAACAACATGTGGCTCGTGTTTGACAAAAGGCCAATAGCCCGTTTATTGAGCGGTCAAGCTCAAAAACACTCATTCAGACATAATTTTAGAATCCAGACTGAGGCTATTGATTCAGGGTTGGGAGTCTTTTCCTCTGTCTCCCCTCTGCTTTCCCCTCCTACACCATCCCCATACCAATTTCAGCACTCATGTCTCAGACAGAACAAAGGAAATACCCACTACACATTACCTGACCCACCCCCCACCCCCCCCAAAAAAAATGTTAATGCACGTCTATCTACGCTACAAGTGGTCTCCGAAGTAAGACACAGCGGCGAGATGCACGCTGAGGATGGGAGTGAAGAGGGAGGAGGGAGAGGTCTAGGGTCACATTATAGATCATTAAACGAGAAATCAGCCAGCAGAGAAGGAAAAGACAGACAGAAAAAGTAGACACAAAGCCAAAAGGACAACACAAAAGAATGACTAATTGCACCGAAACAGAAAAGATCCACATGAACATACACACAGCTCACAGCAACATGCAGGAAAATCATATTAACTTACTTGTTCACCATCACCAAACTGATTCAGGACACAGTGAGCGGCACGGATCCTTCACATGGTGAGAGGGAAAGAAAGAGGTATGAGGGGAAAAAAAAAGAGCGAGAGAACTTGTTACACACCGACACACAGTGGCACGCTGACCAGAGTGAGCGCAGGGTGGTGGTGGGGGGGTAGAGAGGGGCGGAATAGGAGGGGGGTAAAAGGGGTGTGTGTGATGGGGGAGATGGGGGGAGCGAAGCATTCCTGTTTTTGTAGAGCAAACTTTACTTTCTGAAGAGGGATGTCTGCCCTGTACGAGTGTGTACTGTGTCTTTGTGAGATCCAGGTTTAGATTTAGACATTTGATCATATTAATTACTTGATCCACATTATTAACTGATAGAAATCAATCAAAAAGAATCTATATGTTGTGCAGAGGACTTTGCAGATGCAGATATGTCAAAACATTTCACTTAAAAAAAACTCGTTTCAGTGTTCAGTGCACAGCTCTTTTAAAAATCTAGTGCTGATCGGGTTCTTACAATTAAAATGCATCATGTCTCTGAGCCGCTGCGGACTGTTTGCCAACTTCTTCAAACGATCTATCGACATCTAAAGTCAGACAAAGAGGGTTGGTGTTCCAAGGTAAATTTAAAAGAATTTGCACAACAAAATGAGCCTCGGCCGGCTGGTCGAACACAGCTGCAGTATCATCAACCTGCGAATGACAGCAGAGGCAAAGTCAATAGCAAATGCCATTAGCTCAGACAAACATTTTGTTTGGCTAAACAAAGAAATCCAGGCTGGCCTCCAGAGATTTTATGTCGACACGTAGTGATTTAAACTGCAACTTTACAAATTAACATTTAACAATGACATTAGAAAAAGTCCTCCCTGAGCTTCTGAGTATTGATCCCACACGTAGTATTTAATACAAGGTGCTGAATTACACTCAGGGACTATGGATTTTGTGTATACTCTCACTGTGTTATTGGAGTTCAGTTATCTTGGGTCCTTAAGGCTCATTCAAGGCTTACTGACACGTTCTTCTCCTCATTCCTGAGAGGTTTTTGGTTTGCGATGCCTTTGTGATATTTATTTTAGCGTGCCAACACAACTGGTGGCATGCTGAAGTCATGTATCATCCCCAGTTAGGACGGGTGAGTACAGGGATGGATGGAGTAAGTAGCAGAAAAACACTGGGTGTATGTTCATCCACATTAACAGCAGAGGAGAACTACACCCTGGACAACAATGAGGTGAGCGGGGTGTCCTCTAAAAACACTGGTGTTGACGAGCATCGTTTTCACACTTGAAGTTTTCTAGTGGAGATATATTGTGTCAAAAAGCAGAGAATATGACACCAATCAGGCATAGCTGTAGAAGTTAATACCAATCTGTTAAGGTGAAGGGGTGACCCCCCCACCCCCCCCACTGAAAAATTAATGGCACTAATAAATCATATCCACAGAAAAATGACAGGATCGTTTAGCTTCCTGTGTAGCCAGCAGAGCATAAGAGACAAATAACACTTCCAAGCCTCATCCCCAACCTTTACAGAGCAGGACATTCATCTCTCTCAGCCTCAGTCTCACCACGGCAGAGTACCAATCCCCCCCCCCCCCCAAGGAGGATGAATGACTCGCTCCTGTGCAAACTTCAGGATGACCTCCTCTGGCTGTTTTTACAGCCCTCCTGTCACCGCTGAGGCTGAAAGATTACGGGCACAGTGAGGCGCAGGGGAGTGCTGAGACAAAACCAAACCAGGATTAGTGGAAGATGGGCAGGTTTAAACACTAGAGAGAAATGTGGACTTCAGGGGGAGGGGGGGGGGGGCTGAAAGGAGGTCACCAAGCTGTCAGTGAAATGGGTGAATATGATAGTAACTTCTATATCACCTTGTAGGATAGTGCATATGTATTGGTGCTGTTTTAAAGCACCAAATGATTTCCTCTAGGTGCCTTTTGAAAAGTCGATGTGAAAAGTTATTTTTGACCCGTTATTCATATAAAAAATACAATACAATACAATAAAAAAAGTGCAACCACTTTCATATACAGCTAATTTGCAAGCATAAATATATTTTGTAAGAAATAAATATTACATGTATGTTTGTATTTATGGGTATGTTTGGGCTCTTGGTTTTGGTGTTATGTTTTCAATGTCCTGTACATTGTACGCCTGGATTACAAAAGACATTGCATGTGAGCTCCAATCAGGAAATACATTTCCTCCAAAGCAAATTTGTGGCAGAGAAGCCAATTTCATGGGAGGAATAGCGGTAAATATACAGCGAATCTAGTCATGGGCTTTCTCTGTGGGTTTATATGAATTAAAAAAGCAGATTGGGTAATCTCCAGTGATTTCCATCAATCCATATCCAGCTGCAAAGGAGGCCTCCAGTGGTTACCCAACAACTCTTAACCCCCAAAACCAGCCCCCGACCCCCACGTCACAGCCCTCAATGGGTGCCTTGTCCCGCTCATAGCGCTCCACTGTTAAACAGGTCTGTGTGTCACAAAGAAATATTGACTTTTAATACTTCAAACATTCATCTCGCTCCGTTTTAAACAAGCCAGGCTGTGTTGGTTTTTGAAAACCCCTGCAGTCACTGAGGTTTACCTTCCTACAGGAGCAATAAAACTGTGCTTACAGGAATCACACACACACACACACACACACACACACGAGTGGAACCAGGGTGAAGCTGCAGCTTGGAGGTTAGGCAAGCAGCCCAGTGTGGACACTCACGGTGATTTGCACATAAAGAATCATATGCATCATGGTTAAAGGGGCATATGCAGAAAGAAGGGGGCAGCTGCTGGCCTAGCACTGTCCTACTTAGTTAAAAAAACCTAAAAAGTGGTGTCTGACAGCTCCAAACCTGTCCTATTTATACTTCATACTTTGTTTATTTACTTGTGTAGAAATAGAAATGCAAAAATGAGATTGTGGCTTTAGGAGCAGTAAGCCTTTCAGCTTTTTCTTGACCAACGGTAAGGGTTAGCATCCCAAAGCTCCTTACGGGAAACTGTCACTCACTTGCGATTGAAAGGTTGTCGGTTTAAATCTCTGAAGCGAGAGGTTGGTCCGGCAAAACTCTTATACCAGCGTTGGAAGACTGTAGCTTACTGAGGAAAAAAAGCCAAAAACAATTTTCCCTGAATAAATAAAGGTCAAACACACTGACACAGTCTCAGAGTGTGAATTCTGGGCTGTGTAAGTGGAGAAAACCTGAACACCCAGCCGCCTGTCCGTCAGCCCCTCAGTGCTAAACTTGCTCTTTCTCTCCTCATCCATCTTTCTCCCCTTTTCCACTTCAGCCTGACCTCATGTGCAACTGTGGAGGTCTGTGGGTAACACATTCAGGCATCCAGTTTAATGATTTAATGCCACTTCCATTTAGGGGGTTATATATTAGCAGCAGTCAGGACTCTTAACAGCTCTGTTTCCATTCAGGCAGCTTTAGCTGGTGTTTCAAGATAAGATTTAAAAAATAAACCTGTCTTTGGTCATAAACTGATGATAAATACACGTGATATTTCCTTCATGATTGGTTCTGTATGTCTGAAATAACCATTTGGTGACATCTGGATGCTTTGTTATGTGGGTCATATACAGTAGGTGTGATGGAAGCAGCAATAATAAGATTGGAGACGATGTCAGTGGCAATAACACAACACAAAGCGGCAATAACACCTTTTCCAAGACTTTGGTGCTAAAGAACATAATGTGTGAGTTATACACTGCTTTAAAAGAGCGTCTCTCAACTGTTTGCAGGCGGTGATCTGCATTATAGGTTGCAAATTTATAAAATATGATTATTATTTATAATTTATTAATAATAGTACACAAATCTTACGTTTAAAAACATCTTGAATAGATTATTTTGGTGCAACTAGATGGTTTAAGCCTCTCAGTCTGTTATTTTTTTGTCTGTGTTATCTGATAACTTCTATTAGGGGTCCTATTAGAAGATGTATAATTGATAAAGAACTAGACGGGGGAGAATTCAGCTGTAGTCTGCACCATTAAACACTTATGATCAGGATCTGTTCTTGTTTTCCCACATTATCATACAATTGGTAAATCTTGAACTTACTATAATTTAGTGTACAATGTTAATAATAATTGTTGCACACAAATTAGGGGAGCTCCATCATGTGTTTCTTTATCAGCACAGGCAATACCATTAAAACATCTTTTTTTTTTTTTAAAAGCATCTTTTAATGATAATGAATAATAATGAGCCAGCTTTTTCACTTATTCCGTGTGAGCCTTCGTCCATAATAAAAAAAAAAAGTAGGGATTCTAAGCTCTGATTGGTTGATTGCAGCTTCTATGCCAAGCCGAATTTACCAGATCATCTTTAGAATAACATAAATATTAATTTTGTTCACTGTAGTGCCAGAACAAGCAACAAAGCCCAGTTTAGACTCACATTCAAATGCCTCGTGTTAACAAATAACGATGTTGCTACTATCATCCAGCATCTTACTCGTGAAATAAAGTTATTAGAATTAATTGAATGTCGAGCTTACCTTTCACTTTTGATTCATCACGGGGTTCCTGCTGCGGATGTCAGCTGAGAGGTTTCAGGGATGTAGCAGATCCTCAGCAGCCCGCCGTCAGGAGGACTGGACTCTGCTGCAGCTCTGTGCGCAAGATCCATGATTTAGTCAGACCGGTAGGGGTGCTGTCAGGAGCCACAGTGGACAAAACACTAACCTGATCCTGATAACAACTAAGAAATAAGGAGCAAATATGCGTCTGAAAAGGAAGCAGCTTTAGTAGTAATAATAATTTCCCCCAGTGAATGAATAAGAGGATAACACACTTAATTAGGCTGTTTTTTTAATTAGGTTCTGTCCTGTTTTTGGAGCTATTGAATTCTAAATCTCAGTATCTGTGTATGCCTTAAATCACTTTGTTTAACTGAAACAGGAAGCCTATGGTAAAATGACTGTGACAGAGAAATAATATGGCATTGACATATATATATAGAACTTTTTCTTGGTTCTAGGGCTATCTGTCCACTAAGTGACTTCCACAATAATCTGCATTACAAAAATCATTGAGAGAAGCTTGGCTGCCATCTGCTGGACCGCTGGCCTGCACACTGCTTTGAAATGGTTGAGCTGAAACTTGCACTAATCATATCAACCATGTGGCCAGTAAGAGAAGTTTGCATTGTTTTGCATTTTCTTTAAAGTTTCTAGTTTTATATACTACAAATATATATTTGTGAATATATATTTTGATCTCTTTTACAGTTTAATTGTAAAAAAATAATAATAATCTGTATTCAAAATGCAATGACAGGAAAGTTCAAAACATATTTTCCTAAAAAAATAGATTTAATTAAACTAATTAAGCCCAGTGTGAAATAAATTACCACTTGTTAATTAAACTATTTCATCTGAGGACATCTTTACAGTGCACATGTTATTTGTGACAGTGAGGAGAGGGGTTTTAAACAGCATTTACTGACTGTGATGTGCTGTGTGTAAAGAAAACATACCTGAACAGTTAACTTAATAAATTAAGTATGAAAAATCCAAGCTTGTTTTTCTAGCTCCAGGCTAAAACTGCACATTTTCATTTCAATCATAAACAATATACTTATATAAAAGTATCATTACCACAGTGTGAAAATACTAAATATTAAGTAAAAGCAGCCAAAGAATTGTTGGCAAAATGTCCTTAAAGTAAATTTACCATTGTTCTGGAGGTAATCTGAAAATTAAAAATAACTACAGTGGCCAATTACACAGTTCAATTAGAGAGTAAAACCTTAGAAAGGTTGTAAAGGAACACTGGTGCCTCAAAATGATTTTATAGTTAGATAATTAGAGTGAATGTACTTAATTAACACCACTGATAATATTAGAGCAATAACAATACCTCTGTTTTGGTAACATCAATGTGCCAATTTCCCGCGTTTTACTAATTCACTATTAGCTAATAGGAACAACACATTCACTTTCTTGTATCGATTCCACCCAATTAGCGCTCGGAGCCCATATGAGCCAATGGCGTGCGTGCGTCACAGGTCTCTGGTCCAATGAGCGGCCAGCAGAGTAGATTTATCCAGCCAATCGGACGCCAGCAGCAGTGTGTGACCGAAGCGGGGTCTGCCGGGCACATTTCGCCGCTCCTCCACCCGGCTGGTCTTTTTCGGATCTCACTGCAATGGCGGAACAGCAGCAGTTCTACCTCTTGCTGGGCAACCTGATGAGCCCTGACAACACCGTCAGGAAACAAGCAGAGGTGAGAGAGGAGATCGAGGCTGTTTTTATCCGGGCTACACGTCGGTTGGACGGTAGAAAAGCGGGCCGGTTGACGGTTGGCGGTTAGCAGAAGCTAACAGGCTAGCAGGCAAGCCAGCCTGGCCGCGCGCGCTGTGAGCTCTCGCGTCAAGCTCGGTAGCCCACGTGCAATGTGAAGCCGACAGTGAGTCGGCTAACGCTAACTATCTCCACCATATTGCGTAGTTATGCGGACACCATGTAGACCTAACTGACACGAACCCTGTCGTGACACTGCGTGTTTTGGTGTCTTTGTGTCACGACCGGGCGGTTAAATGTTCCCTTAGTTGGGCGCCGGTCCTAAAATCTCCAGCTGATTGTGTAGCTAGTCACCTAGCTGGAAGGGTACAGGAAGTAGCATGACGCTAAGGGGCTACTACATTGTTGGTGCTAGTTTATTAGCTAGCGCCGAGCAGAGTGGCGTTAAACGATTAAAGACCGGGATTCAGGCACTAAATCCATACACACTGTTGGTGCCGTGATGAGCTTCAAAGCAGTGCGTTACAGATGTTGGGAGCCAGTCCTCTCTCAGGGCGAGCCATGTTAGTAGTGCTTCTGCAATGGCCTCCACTTGTGTTAACGACACCTGAAAGTCATTTTAACACCGTTTTTAAAAAACCCAAAACGTGCTGTGTGGTTTAGTGTGACTCGTGGAGCACATCATCTCAGTTTTCAGTCCCCACCACAGGCTGCTGTCGGGTCATCCTCTCCCTCTCTGGATTAGTTCCTCAGAGGATTTGTTTGGGCTGAGTCTAGCTGGCCTATGTTTTACCCTCGTGTCGTTACAAAGCTTTGTTTCCACAGTTTACCTCTTTAGCACCCGACTTTTGGATGAGGTGGTTGAATCTTATCACTCACACCCCCCCTCCCTCCCTCACTGGCAGTCAGCGTTTTTCATTGTAAACCACAGACTGTCTGCCGCGATGCTAAGCTCATTGGAATTCATCCTTTATAGAAACTTTCTCTTTCTGTCTTACACCCACACAATAGGAAGTGATCCATCTGTAGAGGACTTTAAACCCTGATTCTAACAGCTAATGACCACAGCTACTAAACATTTGTAGGTGTCCAGATCTTCACTTTAGACCATTTAAGACATGCGATGGATGTTGGAGTCCAGGACTCCGTATTATTGTGGGTAGACAGAAGTTGTTTCCATGCACATAGTAGATCTGGCCATGTGGTTCCTATGTAAATACATTTGGTCAGCAATCAGGTTTCTCCCCCACCATGCTGTGGCTGCAATGATACTCCTCCCTGTCCTGGTTCTTTGTCATGCAAATGTGTTTGTGCAAAAGAAACACCCAAGAAACCATTTAAAGGGTTTTACGCTCACATAATCATGTTTGCCCATTCGGAAATCTAGCATATAAACGCTTTCTCTTAATCCAGTCATCTATTAAAGATAGAAAAGTCCTTTGTTTACTATTCGGACAGCTTGGACACAATCATGTGATCCGTTCCTTTAGAACACAAACCCAAGGTTTCACTGAACCCCCCCCCCATAGAGCATCATGTGCATTTTGCATTTCTCATGTGGCTTAAATGATGCATCTTAAAATCACTGGAGACCAAGACAAATGCATTGTGCGTCAGAGCAACCAGCGAGATTCATGTCTCATGATGTGGTAAAGATTATTTGGTAACAGAATGACAGTGTTGGATACTTAAACTGAGGAATCAGAATTACTTACTAATAATCTTTAAATTACTTTAATGATGGAGGGGGGAGTTTCCAAATCTACACGTAGTAGTGTTTATATGGGATCAGGAGTTAGCAGCCACATCCAGGCTTTCATGTGATTAATCAGCACTTGTTAGTTCATTCACAAAAAGTCTTCCAGTGGCCCGTGTGGAAAGCTTTAATGTCAAGCAGCCTGTTGGGGTTTGCTAAATGCTATCTCAGCAATGGATGTCATTTTAGCTTTGATAACTACTCATTAGAGATGTTCACTAATGTCCCTTTTTTAATTTAAGTTCTGTGTAATTGTCAACATCCTATAAAGCTCTTAAGTGTACACACATTTCTAATTCTCTCACCACTGAGCAGAATTTCTGACCTACTGTATAAACAGATTACAGTATGCTTTTGAGGCCACACCCATGTTGATACTTCATTCATAAAGCCTAATAAGATTACATCTGTAATTATAAACCAGCCTCACCACCTGTTTCGGCTCGAAATGTGCCATAGTGTGGAGTTACTGGCGTGTGCAAAATGCCATTAGCTGACACTCGCCTGGCATACCAAATAGCATGTCTCATTCTTACTCATGTGCTTTTTAATTTTCATTGCAGGAGACCTATGACACAATCCCAGGCCAGAATAAGATCACATTCTTGCTGCAGGCCGTCAGAGATGCATCTGCTGCAGAGGAGGTTTGTGCATTTAACAGACATAACTTTTTTTTTAATGTTTGAGATGTCAAGATATAAAGCTTTAACAGTTACCAGCCATTAGAAACATGTACTATCCCTTTCCTTGGTATAAAACCTTGTTGTACCAGGGAAATGTCAAAGAACATTTCAGGTCAGAAGTATTCACACCAAGTGCTGGAAAGTCAGACAAAGGTTATGTTTGTTTGTTATGTTTACACGTGCACTCTGTCTTCATTATGTGTATATTGAAAAGGTGCGACAAGGATTGCATTTTGAGAATGTAGTCCAGGAATCACGTGTGAGCCCCCACCGCAGCCTGACAGGGAGGCTCGTTATGAGTCACAGTTTAGTTTTGGCATTTGGGCAGTTGTGTTTACTCCGGAGCCCACCAGCTGCTTGGTCCCTCATGCTTCCTCTCCTTTTCTTTACCTCAAGGCTGATATTTTTAGAGTCTTGAAATGGGAGCAGCCAGTGAGGTGCTTGGCCCAGTGAGCGTGACTCTGCCTTTCTGAGATGCTGCAGGTTTTGTTAGTGTGACTAATTAAAATGTTCAATCAATTCCACGACATGGCCGTGTTCATGCTTGGCAGCTGCAAGCATGCGGTTTTTCCTGTAACACGCATTGAACATTTCACTGTATGTTATTTGCATTTTAAACTGCAAAACAGAATCCAAATGAAAGCTGGAGTATAAACTTGTGTATGATCATAATGGGATCAAACCATAACTAGAAAAGCCAGAAGTCTGACTAAGAAATTGACAGAAGATGTCAGAAGTCTTGACATTTGGTGTTTCATGTTGGTGCCGTGGTGAGACGCATGTTGAAACCAGCGTTTTGTCCACTCAGGTCAAGCAGATGGCGGCAGTGCTGCTGCGGCGGCTGCTGTCGTCTTCCTTTGAGGAGATCTACCCGGGCCTGACGCTGGAGATGCAGACGGCCATCAAGACAGAGCTGCTGACCAGCATCCAGCAGGAGACTTCACCAACCATCCGCAAGAAAGTCTGCGACATTGCAGCTGAGCTTTGCCGCAACCTCATCGGTAGTGAACTTTTTTTAAAATAACTGATCTGTTATTTTATGTTATCCTCCGACTATTTGCATTACAGCAAAATTGTTGTATTTAGGGTATAAATGTGAATAATTCTTGTCTTTAATCTAGACGATGACGGGAATAACCAGTGGCCAGAATTGCTTAAGTTTCTGTTTGACTCTGTGAACTCTGACAACGTTGGCCTACGAGAGGCTGCCCTGCACATATTCTGGTGAGCCCCTGTTCACTTCATCCCCAATCTTTTATTTAGGCCTCTGTAGTTACATGATCAGTGCAGCCAAACTACTACAGGCAGAAGTACTGGTGGCTGACAGTTGAGTGTGTCTTGTTGCTTTTTTTAAGGAACTTCCCAGGAATCTTCGGGAACCAGCAACAGCATTATATGGAGGTCATCAAGCGCATGCTTGTGCAGTGCATGCAGGACCAGGCGAACCCACAGGTAAGCTAATACGACACTTTACTTTGGGCAGTTTATTGCTGATTTATATGAACGCCTGATTTATATTTCTCCCTCTTCATATCATCCTTCAGATCCGTACCCTGGCGGCTCGTGCTGCAGCGTCTTTTGTTCTGTCAAATGAAAGCAATACAGCTCTGCTGAAGCACTTTGCTGACTTGCTCCCTGGTATTCTGCAGGTAAGATATCAGGGTCGTGTGTCTTTGTCCGGCTCATAATAACTGGCTCAAAATGTTGCTTTATCACTCTGACCCCTGTGCAACATACAGCGGCCTCTCCGTTAGTTGATGCTCTCTGATGAATGTATTTTTTGTTTTGCAATGCCTGGATGTAATCCTTAACACCAGTAATGGCTTTTAAGCAGTCGGTGAAAGTTTTTACACGAGGCCCATGAGACCTTTGATTGACATGTTGCTTTTAAAGGGCAGCTTGCATTAGTGTGGTGTTTATGCTTTAGCTAATGCTATCATTTACCATACAGTAAAAGGTGCAGGTGAAAATGCCTTTTTTTTTTATGATGCATTTAATGTCTCCTTGTTTCTTGCTGTATTGTGTTCATTACTAAAACTAGCATCTATCTACAAATAGATGTATCTTCAAACTAAGAGCTGTGTTGTTTACTGAGAGGTGTAGCATTATTATTCCTCGTTAGGCTACGCATGGATGACATTGTTTGCACTGCAGAAAGAAGTTGGCTGTTTGCTAACAAAACAGGACTGTTAGCTGTTCCTACTAGGAAGCTTTATTGGGAGTGGCGGTCATTCATTAAGCATGCCGGTGCTTAATGAATATATTTTGCACCACTAACCCCAGCCTCTGTTTTTAATCAGGCAGTGAATGAGTCGTGCTACCAGGGAGATGACTCTGTGCTCAAGTCCTTGGTGGAAATTGCAGACACGGCACCCAAATATCTGAGACCCAACCTGGAGGCCACTCTGCAGCTCTGCCTGAAGGTGAGTCAGAGAGCACACAGACGTGGAACATAACTCTACTTCTCTTTGCTGCTAATTTCTGAATGATTGGAGACTTTGCTCTGTCTGAACAACATGCTGTCATGTCTCTTCAGCTATGTGCCGACACCAACCTGACAAACATGCAGAGGCAGCTGGCACTGGAGGTCATTGTCACCTTATCTGAGACTGCAGCAGCCATGCTGAGGAAACACACAGCCATTGTGGCTCAGAGTGGTGAGGATTTGGTTTGCCGTTAATTGACTACACTTAACTGTTCCCTTAAGTTTTGGCCCCCCAAAGAAGATTGAAGAGTTTAGACAACTATTTGTGTTTTACCTTCAGTGCCTCAGATGCTGGCTATGATGGTGGACCTGGAGGACGATGATCAGTGGGCCATGGCTGATGAGCTGGAGGATGATGACTTTGACAGGTGAGGCTTGGTGCATCACCACGTAGGTATAAAAACCTTTTGATTGTTGGTTGAGGATCCTGTAGAACACAAATGTTTCTCTGTTTGTCATGAGGGGCGGGGAGCACGCAGGATTACATTCCCGCCAAAGACCACTGAGCTGATTAGTTCCTTTTGTTGCAAATGTTTTTCAGTGTAATAGTTGGAAAGAAAACTTTCAGGGCCTTGTGCATCTGAAGCAGACTTCCTGCACCTGAAACATCACTTGTACTTGCATATGAGATGAATAAAGACTGATCTCTAAATTGAGGAGACAGTTCAGAATTTGTTTTGAGCCATGTGTTGCGATAAACCCTTATTTTGGTGTTCATACACTTGCTCTTGTGTGTTGAGTGACTTGTTCCTTGTCGCCCACCAGCAACGCTGTGGCTGGGGAGAGTGCTCTCGACAGAATCGCCTGTGGTCTTGGAGGAAAGATCATTTTGCCCATGATCAAACAGCACATCATGCAGATGCTGCAGAACCGTAAGTAAAGCCCACAAGTGAAGATATTTAAACGGAGCCGCACTGATCAAACGTAAACTCTTAAATGGTTCATATCGGGAATGTTCTCTTGCAGAGATCTGAAATTTGAATTAAAATTAAAGACTTATGATTTGAATTGGTTTTAACACGAAGGAAATAAAGGAAATTACTGCTTGGGATGTAGTTTAACTGTAAGATATGAATCTCTCAAACAATTGTGTGAAGTTTTACCTGGTCAGGTGAACATGAGATCAACCCAGTGTGTCTGTTGCCAGCTGACTGGAAGTACCGCCATGCTGGGCTGATGGCGCTATCTGCCATCGGGGAGGGCTGCCACCAGCAGATGGAGGCCATTCTCCAAGAGATCGTCAGCTTTGTCCTCCTCTTCTGTTCCGATCCCGTAAGAAAGAACTTCAAACTTGATTAATCCTCAGATACAGTGCAGGTTACTTAGCTTTATTAGGCCTTTAGTGACCTCAGAACAGTTCCACTGTTGTTTATTAGGTCACTTAATGTTACTTGGTGGCTTTCCTCTCCCTCCTCAGCACCCAAGGGTACGCTATGCCGCCTGCAATGCTATTGGACAAATGGCCACCGACTTCGCCCCAACCTTCCAAAAGAAATTTCATGATAAGGTAACTAAACTAAAATGTTATGATTGATGACAGAATGACATTTGACATGCTCTAAGTTGGCAGTTTAATAGTTACACCTACTCAATCTAATGGAGTGAGTAAGTAAGCGTGGACCAGGACTGACCCTGCACCCCCTTCCCTCCCAGGTCATCTCATCACTGCTTCAGACCATGGAGGACCAGAGTAACCCTCGGGTGCAGGCGCATGCCGCCGCCGCCCTCATCAACTTTACAGAGGACTGTCCTAAATCACTGCTGATCCCTTATCTGGACAGCCTGGTGCAGCACCTTCATGTCATCATGGTAGCCAAGCTGCAGGAGGTACAAATTAGTCTAGACACCATGTGTTGAACAGAAAATAGGATTGTGCAGATTTATCATCGCCCGCCAGTTCAGGAGTCCAAAGTGTGCCCTCTTCTCTCCTACCAGCTGATCCAGAAGGGCACCAAGCTGGTCCTGGAGCAGGTGGTAACGTCCATCGCCTCGGTGGCGGACACAGCTGAGGAGAAGTTTGTGCCATACTACGACCTGTTTATGCCCTCGCTCAAACACATCGTAGAAAATGCTGTACAGAAGGAGCTGCGGCTGCTTCGTGGCAAGACCATAGAATGCATCAGCCTCATAGGCCTGGCTGTGGGCAAAGACAAGGTACAGCTCCACCGGCCTCTTAAGGTGTCTAAGGGACCCATTTCACCACACGTTCACAAACAGCTTCACATCTGTCCTCCTCTTTCTGTCCCGATACTAGTTCATGCCAGACGCCTCTGCCGTCATGCAGCTGCTCCTCAAAACCCAGACAGACTTCAATGACCTGGAGGATGACGATCCTCAGGTAGGAAGACTTGAATTTAACTTGTAAAACTGTCCACTTCCCTCAAATATCCCTGCCACGTGTCAACCTGTCTTGTTTCTGGTTTAGATCTCGTACATGATCTCAGCCTGGGCCAGGATGTGTAAGATCTTGGGGAAGGAGTTTCAGCAGTACCTGCCTGTAGTGATGGGCCCCCTGATGAAGACGGCCTCCATCAAGCCTGAGGTGGCCTTGCTCGACAGTAAGTACCACAACAGTATGTGGATGGACACTTATTAAGAGTGCTCCGCTTTTACGCTGCATATGAAGTATAAAACAAACAAGAATATTTGAATATGTCTGTCTTGTAGCCCAGGACATGGAAAACATATCGGAGGATGACGGCTGGGAGTTTGTCAACCTGGGAGACCAGCAGAGTTTTGGCATCAAGACAGCCGGCCTGGAAGAAAAGGCCACTGCCTGTCAGATGCTGGTGAGTAGTCCAGTCCGCCACAATAAAGGTGCTCCGCTGCACGACTGTCCTGCCAAACTGAGATCCCGAGGGGGTCCGAGGCAGATTTGGCAGGGCACCAGAAGCCATTGTCTATCTATATCCACACACTGAGGCCTCTGCTAGTGTTTTAGCCCCATTAGTGAGATGTTTTGTGTTTTCCAGGTGTGTTATGCCAAAGAGCTGAAGGAGGGTTTTGTGGAGTACACGGAGCAGGTGGTGAAACTGATGGTTCCTCTACTCAAGTTTTACTTCCACGATGATATCCTTTTGTCAGACGCTAGCTGATGCATAGATTCAGATGACAGGATTTTGGGTGTCACAGAATACGGGGCATGCATTCCTTAACTGTCTCACGCGTGCGGGTGGCAGCAGCCGAGTCCATGCCCCTGCTGCTGGAGTGCGCACGGGTTCGGGGACCGGAGTACCTGACCCAGATGTGGCACTTCATGTGCGACGCTCTCATCAAGTCCATCGGCACCGAGCCAGACTCTGATGTCCTGTCGGAGATCATGCACTCTTTCGCAAAGGTATTTTTCCCCCTGACATTCATTCCCACGGAATCTTTTGACTGTATTTAATACAGTATAGGAACCAGCTCCAGTTTATGACCTGACTGATGGGAGTTTCTGCTTCCTGCTTTAGTGCATTGAGTTGATGGGAGACGGCTGTCTGAACAACGAGCATTTTGAGGAGCTGGGCGGCATCTTGAAGGGAAAACTGGAGGAGCATTTTAAGAACCAGGAGCTCAGACAGGGTGAGACTTGATTCTTTACATGGCCTGGTGATGACGGGCTCGGATAATACCAAAGTGTGTGTGTGTGTGTAAAACACTCACAGAACATCTTGTCCTTTTGCAGCTAAGAGACAGGATGAAGACTACGATGAGCAGGTTGAGGAAACATTACAAGACGAGGTAAATATTTTCACATCAGAAAGTCGTCATGAAAACCTTTTTTAAATTGTCGTGTAAGACACTTTTCTGGTTTCCCCCTCTACAGGATGAGAATGATGTGTACATCCTGACCAAAGTCTCGGACATCTTGCACTCAGTGTTCAGTAGTTACAAAGAGAAGGTGCTGCCTTGGTTTGAACAGCTGCTGCAGCTCATCGTGCAGCTCATAGTAAGTGCTTCCTGTTCTTAGGTCGGCAGCACATGAATGCTAAATTGAAAAGGCATGTTAACTTTATTCCAGACTATTATAGAATATTTTTAGAAATTCAGTGGAACTAAACTCGTCTGTCTCATCTTTAGTGTCCCAACAGGCCGTGGGCTGACCGACAGTGGGGTCTGTGCATCTTTGACGACGTGGTGGAGCACTGCAGCCCCTCCTCCTTCAAATACGCAGAGTATTTCCTGCGGCCGATGTTGCAGTCACTGTGCGACTCGAGCCCCGAGGTTCGGCAGGCGGCAGCCTACGGCGTCGGCGTCATGGCTCAGAATGGAGGAGAGCGCTACCGCCCGTTCTGTACAGGTCTGGCTATTCACTGTTCTTCACCTGTGGGCTGGTCACCCTCCTTTTTTTTGTTTCGGTAACTAGACGTCTTGTTTTGTTTCCTCGGTCCAGAGGCCATCCCCATGCTGGTCAGAGTCATCCAGGCAGCAGACTCCCGCTCGAAGGAGAACGTCAACGCGACGGAGAACTGCATCTCTGCTGTTGGGAAAGTCATGAGGTTTCGGCCGGAGTGCGTAAACGTCAGTGAGATCCTCCCCCACTGGCTCAGCTGGCTACCACTCAATGAAGACAAAGAGGAGGCTGTCCACACGTTTGACTTCCTGTGTGACCTCATTGAAAGGTAGGGTGGCCTCCACCCAACTTACCCCGTTAATCTTTTTTTTTTTTTTCCTTTTTTAAATCATGGAATGCACTAACCTGCGACCGACTTGTCTTCTCTCCACAGCAACAACCCCATTGTCCTTGGACCAGACAACTCCAACCTCCCGAAAATATTCCTCATCATCGCAGACGGCGTTGCAAACGATTCAGTGAAGAGTGAAGACGCGTGCAGCAAACGGCTGGCGAACGTCATCCGCCAAGTCCAGGTGAGCCGTCGCCGTCGCCGCACCCGGTCCTGCCTCGATGCTAATTTGAACTTAGAATAAGTGACAGCCCCACAACATGGTTAACACATTTCTGTCATGCTTCCCAGGTGTCGGCAGGATTATGGACACAGTGTGTATCGATGCTGAACGAGACGCAGCAGAAAGCCATACAAGACCTACTGAATACTGCCTGAGCCTGAACCCCCGGTCACCTCCCCGCTCTTTAAAAAAAGCCCACGAAGAAAAGTTGAGCTCCTGGATCTCCTCCATACACTCCCTCTTCTTCCTCCTGCTCTGATCTGAAGTGCGTATGGACGCCGGCTTCACCCCCATCACCGCCCCGCCCCCCCTTCAACCCTACTATTATAAAAACCCCACCCACATTCAGCCGACTGAGGGAGCAGGTTGGATATTTGTGACGAGGAGGACATTGGCCATCCACCTCAAAGACTTTCACAAGAGTAAAGTGTCAGTCGTCCCTGTCTCATCACAGCTCCATGTCTCCTCTCTGGATTTGTTTCCAGCCATTCCCTAAAGTTTGACTTGTGCCCAGAGGGACTCATTCTCCACATCGCCCACCACAAACTCATTGGACAGTCAGGCTCAGAAGGGGCCATAGTGGGGAAATGGGGACAGGACATTCTAGTGGACTGAACAATTGAATGAGTTGGAAATGCACACTGGGCGATCACTGCCTGTCTCCTGTGAAATTTCTTTTTTTTTTGTATTTTTATTTTATTACGTTTCTCGTTCAGTTTTCCCAGCGTTACCTGGGGAGAAACGGCCTCCGTCTGCCACAGCTCGGAGGGTGTGTTTTTCAAAAGTAACGGCATGTTAAGTGGCTAACTCTAGAAAATATGAAATAGTTAGGAAACTTACATCATCGTCGTCTGGGGGAGTTTGATTTTACGCTGCTTTCCTCCATAGCCTTCCAGATAGGTGTTACAGGAAACGAAGCCTGAAGATGAAATGTTTGCTGAACGGTTCCCAGCCCTGAAGGTAGCAGAGGAAGGGGCTCGAAGAGGAGCAATAATCTGGGGCTGGTCACGGCCACACGGCGTGTGACGAGTTGAAGGGACATGAATTGTAGAATACTTGTAAAATGCGTGCTATCATTCTCAACTTTATGGTTTTGACCCTTTGCAGTCCTGCAGGTGACGGAATTCAGAAACTACAAATAAAATTCCACTTGAGAATTCTGGGAAATGCTTTTTTGTGATTTATTAAACTAAAGGAATGAATGGATCTAAGATGCACTAATCAGAATCATCACTTTGATTTAATAATACACCTGTAACAGTTTACGTTGCTCTGTACAGACTGCAAAAGTAACCATCTGTGAAACAGTTTCCACATCATTGGTTGACAGACAGCAGTTTGAGAGCAGCCATGCTTTATTAGGACATCTAGACCAACAGCAAAGAAGTTTTTAAACTAAAGCTTTCAACCAAACTCCAACAGTCATGGATGGTGATCCGGTGCCTTCTGTGGACAGCTGGAAGTGTTTACCCCCCCTTCTTCCAAACCCCAAAGTGTACATATGCATGTGGTACAGCCTCGAGGAAACAGACTGTTTGTTTTGGCTAACATTAATAACTAATACAGCAGCAAAAACCTACCTTGTACTAATTACAGCCTTCAAAATGAATAAAACTTAAGCAAATGGAAGCGCTTTCAGATGGTAGAATTTATTGCAGGACTTGTTTCAGCTCGGACTTGCTTCAGAGTGGGGAAAGCGTTTTAATTTAAATTCCGTTTTGGCCATTTGCTCACAAAGAAGCTGGCAGTTTAAATCCCCAGACCAGCTGGGAGCACCTGGCTAGGGTGGATGATCGTGAGACTTGTCGCTTCCAAGTTTTTCCTTCAGGAGGGCGCGGACCTTCGACTGCTTCCGGTAAAGGACGGTCAGCTGTTCATCAAAGGGCCGACTGTAAGGCAACATGCAATTACAGCGACACCCTTCGGCTTGGATATGATCAGAAAGGCCGTGCTGGAGAGCAGTGATTCCCAGGCGTGGTCCAGTGGATGTTTAGTTGCTCCAACACGCCAGGATAAGGACACACCGATGTGGAGGCTAGTTGTGTTCACAGGGAGGACGGGCGGATAAACGGTGAGCTACAAGATCTCTTTAAACTCCTGATTATTGGACACATGGCGAGAGCAGATTTGTGCCACTTAGAAAATAAAGATTTCCGTTTGAACGCTACCAAACCGGAGGGGCGTGAGTATTTACAGTGGAGAGGACGATCTGTACAAGCTGGTAAGCGAGGTGAACGTGCTGGGGCAGAAAGGTAAGAGAGGAAATGAGGTTCACATTAAAACATGATTTAGTCAGTGACTCTCACAGAACGACTATGGGGCCTCCACTCTGCTTCTTTCATTCTTTCTTTCTCATCATCCAGTCTTTTGTCAAACGTAGTCCATCTCTTTCTTCACTCCTATTGTAGCATGTCCACAAAAGCATCAAACTCGTCAATGTTTTTCTCATAGACGGCCAGTTTCTCCGGCAGGGAGTCCTCCAGACAGAAAATACAAACCGCTGTTAATGCGAACATTCAGTTTGAACTATTTTTTTTTTAAGCTAAAGAAAGAAGAAGAAGCGTGTTACCAGGTCGTCGGCCATCGACTGGGAGCTGATGTGTAGAGACAGGCTGGCCAGTTGAGGAGGGTTTTGAAACTCTCTGTAGAAAGTGCCCAGATCCATCGGTAACAAGTCGTCTTTAGAGAAGGCTGGACGCTGAACAAAACCAAACAAAGTCCGACAGTTAGAATGAAAAATCAGAGCCTCCAAATCTCATTAGCATGTTCTATCTCTTTAAATGGTTTTAAGGAGTCTTGGGGTGTGCTGGCTGGCAGCTGGGTCTGAGCGGCCTACGTACAAAGTCGACCATGACAAAGTCGTCCTGCTGCACTGATCCCTCTGAGCCCTGAGAATGGAGGCTGGCCTGCAGGGGTGACGGGCAAGGAGGGGAGTCTGGAGGCTGCACCTGAACACACACACACACACACACACACAGTATTAATGGAGTACTTTAGACACACTGTCCATTTTAAGACAAAGCATTGCTTCTGTATAAGAAAAGGGATCTTAATTAATATATTTCCAGTTACCATGGGATCATTCTCCTCTGAGTCCAGGCCTCGAGGAGCGAATGCAGCAAACGGCAGGTCCAGACTGGCTGCTGTCATCTACACACACACACACACACACACAGGTTGAATTCAGCGGTGCGAACATGAGCTCAAAAAGATCATTGTGTTCCTCAGCAGGAAGCCCGTCTGATTACCTGCGTGCTCGGTTTATTGACGAAGGCGCCGATTTTCCTTGTGAACGCATTGAGAGACTCCACAGGGTCGGAGGGAGAAACGCTCCTCCGCCCCTCATCCCTCCTTCCCTCCCCACTCTGAGACAGGCCGTCGTCGTCGCCGCTGCAGGGGGGGGGGGAGAGACACGGCGGCGTTACATCAAGTTCAAAACAGAAATCTGAACCCCTTCAAGTTGTCGGGATCAACAATCCAGCGGCGGTGATGTGATGCCAGGAGGATTACCTGCTGCCGGGTGTGTTGGGGGCGTGCTCTACAGTCAGGTGGGCATCGGCACCGTGAGGAGGGGGGGCAGAGACCAACACGACGGCGCCTTCCTTCCCAGCAAGAAACACCTGACAGGGAAAATGTAATTATTTTATCACCACTATGATTTAAAATTCCATACACTTATTTTATTTTACCCATCAAGAATCACTACCACTGCTCTGGAAGTGAACTGAGGGCGAGTGGGTGTATCACCTGGTTTGAATTGGCAGCAGGGTGACAAAGCTCAGCAGCTGCTGCGAGAGCCGAAGGCTGGTACGATAACCTGGAGGCATACAGCTACGGGAGGCAGAGAGGAGAGGGAATGTTACTCAGGGCGCAGTGAGGGTTTGACAGCAGAGACACGTGTGGTGTTGTCAGGATGTCGGAGTCGTGCTCTTGAGATGGGTCAAACATTAACAGAGCTCACTATAGCGGTGCGTGATGATGATGATGACACAGGTCTAGCATGAGGCTCTGCTCTGGAGGACGTGATGGGACTTTAAAAACAGTCAAAAGGGATGATGAAACTATTTAAAAAGCTAGTGTGACACACTGAGGAGCAACACACAGCCCAAACAAATGAGGAATCAGTGACTAACAGTGCTCAGTTCAAGGTGCATCACACACAGTGGCCAGTAAAGACTCACAGTGTGAGTGACAAGTCCAGGAGCCACTGGAAGCTGCAGACTATCCAGAGGGAGGGGCTTAGACAGTTTAGAGGGCGAGGGACTCAGTGTACACACACACTGAGATAATGCGGACACACACGCACACACACACACACACACAATAAAAAGACAACAAGAAAGAAAACAGACAAAGAGAAAAGAGAACGTGAAAATGAAAAACAGGTATGAAAATAGAGAGAAGTCACAGAGTAAAGAAAGAGGTGGTGAAGAGTAGAGGGGGAGGAATTGTGTCCTCTCACCTGAGACGGAGGGGAGGTGGAGAAGGAGGTGGTGCAGACCTCCTGGGAATCCTGAACCCCTGCAAACTGTCCCCCGTCGTCCTCGTCTGGAGCTCTGGACACACACACACACACACAGATTTAGACGATTCCTGAAATCCTACAGGTGATGATGCAGCTGGAGTGGAACTGTGGACAGATTACTGCCACCATTTTCAGTTTAAGAATTTCCACAGCTTGGTGTGGCTACCTGTAGTTGCAGGGCTGTCCCATGTTTGCAGGACGTTGGCTGCTGCAGGGAGGATCCACAAAATGATCCACTATGATCCCCATGATGGGAGCTGACCGCTCGAACTGTCTGCAGAGGAGACAGTAGCGTAAGTGAAGTTTCTTCAAAGCTGTTTTCTCAGAAATGTCAGGAAAACAAACGTGCTTCAGATCATTTTCTTTGTCGGACTCTGTTGTTTTTACGTGTACTGTGTTAGTTACCTGTTGGACATGAAGGCCAGGTTGGTGCGGTAAGCACATGACAGTGTGACCGTGCCGACAGGTGTGCCGACGACACCCACACGCACCGTCTGAAAGCCTAGAAAACACACCACAAACCCCAGGAAACGAGACGATCAGCTAATGTAGTGCGCAGAGCTTGGTTACATATCTTCAATATGTTTTAAAAAGTTAGAAACATTGTCAGTTTATTGTTAGTCCCTTATTAATTATACATAAAGTGTATAAATGAAGGGTCATGTGATTCCTGGCCAGTATAGGGAACCTTTTTATAGACATAGTAGAACAAAATGTAATTAATAACTGGAAATGACTTCTACATATCAGTACAGCAGTGTGAAACCTTAGTTTTTTATTGTCTATGATAAAATATGAATGCTTGGGGCTTATTTTCAGTTAATGAAGAAGCTTACAGTTACCTTCTCCTAATCCACTCAGCTGGACTTCCCCAAAGTAAATCCTACAGACGAGAGAGGCACCACCACCACGTGTTAAAACAAGTCTGAGACCTGATTTTTAAAAAAAAGGATGTTCTGTTGTTTGCAGACAGTCCACGCACCTGTATAATATGACATAGTCGTGTCCCTGCTTTCTGGAGAGTTTATAGGCGGGTGTTACTCTGGTGATGGCCAGCAGAGACTTGAGTAGGACAGACAGACGATTGTAGACTGTGTATGACACCTTGATCTCCTTATCGCACCTACAGCAGAGACAGACAACATCCTGACTCATTACAAGTCAGCAGATGATGCGCAGACACACTGCCAGCGATGATGTTCTACAGCTGCACACAATTAAAACCAAATCCACTCACTTTTCATTCATCTCCAGGCACCATGTTTCCAACTCCATCGAATCACCCTGAGTGAGAAAAGAAAGACATGAAGATCAGACATTAAAGTGACCTTTATGGCTCTACTTTTCAGACACACAGATCAAGCAAACCTCTCGTAGTTTATAAGCTTCCAGAGCATGACGTTTGAAGCCCAGGTAGTCTTGTTTACATACCTCTGACGTCTTCAGGGAGATCTCCACACACATGGAGCGTCCGATGCCTGGAAGTTGGCCAGCCAGTGCTTTCTTGGCTTCATGAGTCACCTCCGGGATGTCTTTGATGGCCAAGTTAAACTAGAAGAAATAATAATGATAAAAACTTTCCTGGATATGTGAAGATTTACGGTGAAATATAATAATAGCAAGACGACAGTATTTTACCCAGTCAGAGCCGGTAGGTGATGAGGACGAGCGAGTGCAGATCTTCTCTCCGAGACGAGCTTGGACAATCACCTGGACAGTCTGCAAACAGGACAGAAGACACCAGCGACGCTAAGAAAAGCTTTTGCAGAAACTCCAGAGCAGCCGCAGAAGACAAATATGTTAAAATTTTTTCAATGCTGTGAGCGCCACAAAATATAAATTATCTGCATGTCTCTTTTGTCCCTTTATACTACACACATAGAACATATGTACGGATAAAAAATATATATATACATATGTATGTCCACATCCAGGAAGTAATTCTTACTAAATTAATTAACTACATTACATAGGTATAAACCACTAACGACAAACCCTTTTAAGCTACTGAGGAATCAAAATGTCCCCTCAGACGTGTCACTCACTCAGAAACAAGAGGAAGCTTGTTACCTTCAAGGCAAAGAACTTAATGAACTTGTCCAAGTCTTTCTTATCCTGGGGACTCAGGCCACCGTCCATGTTGCCACGACCCTGCAAATCAAACCGAACAGAGATCAGAGATGAACAGACCTCAAATCAGTGATTGCAATCCACATTCTGCTGTGAAAAACACCTTTGTAGGCCAACACCTAACTAGTTGAAGTGTTTAGGGTAGGTCAAAGTAAGCAGTGCGTCCAAACTTATGATGAGTCAGTGAGGAACAGCTGTTGAGGGAAGATGAATGCATGTCAATGACATTATTTCCAGAGTACAGAACTGTCACATTTGGATCAAAACAAGCCATTTTGATCACGTGTCAACAGTGTTTTGAACCCCTGATATTTTGACAATTACTAAAATGTTAAATATTACTGAGAGCAAAGCACAACACAATGTGAACTTCCTGTTTATCAAACCTGTTTAACCCTTCATGTAGCAAGTGCTTCTGTTGCTAATAAGCAAGCGAGGCCTCTACGTTGACATGAAACAACATTTGGGTGTCGTAACAAGCTACAGACGCTGACAGCAACCTAGCAAGACACCACCTTGATAATTTTAACAGGAAGATACTGTCACTTAATCTATAATAAACTAACGTTTCACAAAGAGGAGGCACAGGCTCTGGATAGGTGACTCACTGGCCAACTAGCGTTAGCATGTGGCTAACGTTAGCTAGCTAGCTAGCTCCACACCACGCACTTTCACTCCATCCCAAGACATTCAAACTTACATTAGCTTGTCCCTTAGAAATGCAGCGTCAGTAAAATACAACTTAACGGAATAAGGATGGCAGGCAGCGCTGTCCTCCGCGAACATTTACACGCCCAATTCAGGTGTACACAACGTCAACAGCAGCGGTGCTACTTTTCTGTTTATCTTCTCCATGTCGACGTGTTTAGATAGCAGCAGTTTCTACACCGCACTTTCGTGAAAAAAAGAAAGCACAGTTAAGAAAAGACAATAAATACTTAATAGAATAACACAGAGTACATTCATATCCACATCTCTCTCTCTTTTATTTTTTATTATTATTTATTTTACCGTGAAATAATAATTTGTATTGCTAAATTTTTATGTCGAATCTGCGGATTCGCACGGTCGGTTAAATGTTCCCGGCGGCTTGTTTTGGTTCGGCGAGCGATGCACGACTTCGTTAAAGGTTAGAACCTCTTTCCTCAATAAAAGCAAAAGAAATTATCGTGCTTTAATCTTAATTTGCAGCTACTCGGCTACGCGTGTTAGTAGAGCTATGTCCGCCAAACACGCATAGCTCTAAATGAGGAAATGCTAAATTGCTAGCTAGTTAGCACGTAGGCTTGGCTTGATTCAGATAGTACCGTTACGCCAACGTTAGTTTCTTACACGCTTTAAAACATGGGGGCAAAAAAGCCATAATTTCCCCCTTTTTTTGCCAGAATGAGATATATATCAGCCTTGTAATGAGACTAAACAACATAAACTTATCAATCACTATGAGCAATGTGTTCCACAAACGAGAATAAAGTAATTATGATGTAAAACCAGTGGATTCCAGCATTAAAATGGTAATAATCATTCATTTTATGTATTATTACCAACAGGATGGCGATCCCTATAGCTATTCTAGACTGTGATCTACTCCTACATGGTCGAGGCCACAAGACCTTGGACCGCTTTGACCTGGAGTCTGTCTCAGACAGCTTCCTCCTCACACAATTTGGCTTTCCCAGAGAGTTTATCCTCTACCTGGTGGAATTACTCCGAGAGGTGAGTGAGCTTTGAATAATCACATCCATTCTTATAAATATGTCCTTTCTAAAAGAAAAAAAAACAATCTGTGTGTTCCTGCATGTCAGGCTCTCTGTAGGAGAACCCAGAGGTCCAGAGCTATCAGTCCTGAGGTCCAGGTGTTGGCTGCATTGGGCTTCTACACATCTGGTTCCTTCCAGACCTCTATGGGAGACACTATAGGGATCAGCCAGGCATCGATGTCGAGGTGTGTGTCCAATGTGACCAGAGCCCTGGTGGAGAAAGCGCCCCAGTTCATTACGTTCAACAGGTACGATGACGTTCTGCTCTGCTGAATTTCACGTAAGAAGGACTTAAAATATTAAAAGCATTAAGAAGAGGAAGAATAAAGTGATGTTTCTGTTTCTCAAACAGAGATCCCTCCAGCAGAGAGCAGTCCTTCCAGGAGTTTCAGAGGGTGGCAGGATTCCCAGGAGTTCTCGGGGTGCTGGACTGTGTTCAGGTTTAATAGAAATTATATTTTCACACTTTCAAACGTTGTGTTCGCAGCCTGGCCGATTCGCCATATCCTCTTCTCCAGGTCACCATCAAAGCTCCAAACAGCGAAGACTCGTCATATGTGAATAAGAAGGGGTTTCACTCTGTGGGCTGTCAGCTGGTTTGCGATGCCAGAGGATTGTTGCTCAGCGCGGAGACTCAGTGGCCCGGTGGACTCAAAGACACCGATGTTCTAGAGAGATCTGCTCTCCACAAACAGCTGCAGGACACGGAGGAGGGCTGGCTGCTGGGTGAGACTTCCTACATCATAATGAGGAGTCCAAACGGGTCTGGAAGCTGATGCTGACGTCTGTTTTTTCTGTTTGCTAGGCGACCGCCGTTACCCTGTAAGGAAGTGGTTGATGACGCCAGTCGACTGCCCAGAATCCCCAGCAGAGTTCCGATATAATCTGGCGCACACCGCCACACATGAGATCGTGGACAGAACCTTCAGAGCCATTCAGACCAGATTCAGGTGTTTGGATGGCACCAAAGGATACCTACAGGTAAGTTCTTCCTGTCTATGCCTTTTGCGACTGTAACCCGAGTAAGAACAGGCTGCGTGGTATTTTAAAGCACAAGGACCAGCGTCATCCTGAGATCAGTGTCATCTTCTCTGCAGTATTCTCCAGAGAGGAGTTCGTCCATCCTGTTGGCCTGCTGCGTTCTCCACAATGCCTCCCTGCAGTCCGGATTAGACGCCTGGACTCTGGAGAGAACCGACCCTCTGGAGCAGCCCGAGAGCCTCGAGCAGCGACCCGAGGACCGTGACAGCGAGGCGGAGGACCTCCGAAAACAGCTCATACTCAAACACTTCGGCTAAACCGGGACTGAAGGGACAAATGAATGCCATGAAAGTCACATGTAAAGCAAGAAATTCCACTTACACAGTGTTGCTGATGCAGTTTTTTAATATTTTGCTGGTTTCTACTCTACTGGCTACACTAAGATAACATAGTTATATATGGAGGAACATGCACGACGCTATACAACAAACCAAGACAACACTGTTCTCAACACATTTCAAATAACTCAACGCCCACGAGGTTAGAACAATCCAACACCCCACGGTGTTTTACAGCTCTTTAAACTGTGTGAAGCTGCAGCGTTATCAAGGTTTCTTTACAAGTGGAAAAAGTCACCCCCCCTGTTGTTGCTTTATTTTTTTTTAAATCCCTCCCCACTTTACATCCTCCTTCCCCCCTCAAAATCCACAAATTTTTCTCCCATGTTTTCCATTCCCACGTGATTCCACAGGTTTAAAATGTTTGGACTATGTCACAATACAAAAACAAGGTCCATATTTACAACAACTGCACATTATGCTGTGGTTATTTATGTACACTGGTGCATTAAGACTGTTAAGGGTGACGATGGCATGATGTTGGTGTGACGGGCTGCAGTCACATGATGTTTTTGTGTACACTTTAGCATGAGGGACACAAAATGAAACCGATACAGATACAGAGTAGGAAAAACAGATTGTTATGTTTGGGAGATGAGCAGGATTTCTAACCCAGAACTCTCTTTTCATAGCTTTTACTTTGAGGGATTACCGTGATGTTTAAAATAGCTTTTTGGCGAGCATCATGATGTTGTCAGAACAGTGGTGAAAAAATAAAGACTCTTTGTTAACGTCCCGGCTTTCCTTTAAATTGTGGAGATAAAAAAAAAAAAAAAAAAGCTAGTGGTGTTTTATTTCCTGGAATGTATTAGTCTCCTGATTGGCTTCATCAATATATACACATTTTCTACAAACAGGAATAAATACAACATACACTGCTGTCGCATGAGCACGTTTATCACGTCCATGTTTCCTCTGCTGCTTGGTTTGATGTTATAGTGATATAATGATTTTTTTTAATTCTTCAGTTGATTTATGATACATTTCTTTGGCTTTCTGAGAGTACGGTTCAGACGTACAAGCTAATGGCACTGTTAAATCATGAGGGAACAACAAACCTCAGGGGTTTTCATGCGACAGCAGTCAAAGCGGACACTGTATTACAGTTAAAAGACACGAACAGGTCAAAGTTTTACACTCCATGAAACAGCATGTAAACTACACACCATGATGTAAAACTTTATCATCATCATCATACTAAATGCCAAAAAACATCATACAAGTCCTTTTTTTTGGCATAAAATAAATATGCTCTTTTTTGGATGCTCAGAATATATTATACGCTGTATTTTTGTGTTATTTTTGTAAACATTATTTAGAAAAACAAGACAAAACTAACTTTAAAAACAAGCTCAGTATTTTTTTTTTGTTGCATAAATTAAATATGCTCTTTTTTGATGCTGCAAATATATTACATATACCATTATTAATTAAAAAAAAAGACATTTATATCATGTTTCCTGACCTCCAATCGGGACCCCTTTATAGTCCCTTGATAAGAAAATATGGTTCCCCCCCTAAAGTGATGCAGAATATTGGACAGAAAGTTAAATACTGACTTCAGAGATTAATTCAAAAAGTGGACAATAAAACATCTTTCACTGGAATCTTGACTGTAAACTGTGTGTGTGGGCTTTAGGTGTAAGGCCGAGTTGGTCATATTTGAGTGAAGTAGGTGGAAGGCACTTTAATAAATGGCAGAGCTTCCTTTTAAAAAGGACACCAGCATGTCTAGTTTTGTTATATACCGTTATAAACATAGAGCTGAAATGATTAGAGTTCATCAGCAACAATCAATTAATGACCCAAGTCAGCTATCAAGCACTTTTTCTCTGGTTCCAGCTTCTCTAAGGCTGCTTTTTTGTTTTATATCATCATGAAATAAATAGTTTTTAAGTTGTGGGCTGTTTGTCATCTGGCAAGTTGGTTGATTAATCAAACAAATCACCGATAGTTTAACCGAAAATAATCAGAATTTGCAGCCCTATATCTATATATGGTAGGTAACACTGATCTGATAAAGTGCATCTAAAACGTTAACAGTGGAGGTCCATCAAGTTTCCGTATGCATTCATGTGCGTGAGCTCTTAAAGGTGCAACATTAAGACCACATTTCCCATAAGGCTCTTTGTTTTACTCTTTGAAAAGGGATGCTACTTTGCCTCTTATTGGTGAGATTGGGCTGACTAGTTAGTGGTGCTAAATTATTTTTTGCTGAGATGCATGAAAAGTTATAATTAATACTAATTAATTAATTAATAGATTTGTTTGGCATTTAAAATGATGCTATATTTCAATGCATAAATTGCAATAAGATGGTGCTTTTGAAGTCAAGGCGTAGCAGAATGTGTTAAAGCAGAGAAGTGAAGCACCATAGACAGGTGTTACACCAGCTGTAGGCGGTGGGGGGGGGGGCCTCAGGGTCTGAAGTCTTAAAGCTTGACAAAAGATAATGGTGAGGTGACTGACTGACTTTGGTCCACTTGGATGTTGATATGAAGCCCGCTGAGTTCAGGAATCTGCAGGTTTGGGCTTTTTAGGGGTCAGAGGTGAGGAGTCATGGGAGTGGGGGGGGGGCAAGCTGTGTCAGAAGAACTCTGTGACTCCGTCTGGTTTTGTTTCTCTGAGGAGAGAAGACGCACTCAGTTAATATTGATTTAAGACAATAAAAGGTTTCAGACATTAAAATTAAACATTAAAATACTTTTCCAACCTCTGGTCTAACTTGGGCCCAGATGTGTGGTTGCTGTGTGCCTCCGCTGTGTATCGGCTTGTCTGGATGTGGGAATGGCCCTCTGACTGTAGCCTCTCCCCCTCTGTCTCTGCTCGCTCCTCCAGTGGAGCCTCTTCATTGTAGAAGAGGAGGCTTCGGGAACGGACTGCAACACAAACACAGTCATTTGTACTGCGGTGACTTGTAGAGGCTTTCCAAACACTAGAAATATCAAACTGATGCACACGTTGCTAAGAAATTGTCCAATAACTGTATTTTATTAGTCATGTTTTAGGTTGTAATGAACATTGAAGCCTCTAGGGGCCCCCAGCTGTGAAGAATTTGCCCCCAATTTGCCACTCAGAGGCAGAAAGATGTTTGAGGGAAATAACTTTGCAAAAAAGCTTTTTATTTTGGATTATAGATCGATAATAGATCGTTTTCACATATTCGTACGCCTACCCTGACTGGTGGTGTAGAGGTCCGCTGGCGGAGGAGAGGAAGAGGGATGGGAGGATGAGGGGGATGAGGACAAAGAGGAGGTGTCGGCGAGGAAGGAGAGGGGAGAGAGGCAGGGAGAGAAGGAGCCCAACACCAGGACAAAACATAAGGCCATCATCTGCACAGAGGGAGAAACAAAACACCCCCGTTAATGAATAATCACTATACAGCTGAAGGACAAAACAGAGAGGAGTAAGATTCCATTCATAACCTTTAAACAACTTCCACAATCTCATTTAGAACAGAAAACACCATTTACCATGAGGCATGTCCCTGTTTGAGTTGAGGCCATTTTACAAGAACGGGGGACGACTTTCCCCGAAATCAGTGACTGAAGCTTCTGGAGCTGCTGTAGGAGAGACCTAAAGAGAGAGAGAGAGAGAGAGAGAGAGAGAGAGAGGAATTAAAGATCAGCACACAGGAAGACAAGATTCAGGGCAAAACCATGTTTGGTTGAGGATCTTTTCTTCTTATTCTGCTCACCCTGTGTATTTCAATATTGTCTTATAGTTGGGAGTCAAGACTATGAAGACCCTGATGGATTTACTTCTTGTGTGGTTCTCTATATTGGGTTAACTATGCTTTAAAGTCAACTTCATCCACCTGATTTACTGTTGCTTTGTCAATCAGCCACAGTAGGTAAAGAGAACAGCAGAGCTGGGCAGAGAACACCGGGACAACCGCTAGATTACAGTACATCAGAGGGATCTGGAGAGCAGGGTGCTGATGGTATGAGCCCTCGGTGGCTGTGAGGACACACTGTGACCACTAAGCGGAGACAGAGAACCAGTTACCGGACAGCAAACGGGCCAATCAGGCAGTCAGATATTCAGGTGGAAAACTAAACAGTCTGTCTGTTGGTACATCTAAAGTTTCAAATTTAAGTCACGCACCAGAATGAAGCATTTAACTGCCAGTTGTACTTAACTTATATGGGATGATACTGACCTGCATCACTCACACAGGACTTTCATGTAAAACCTGCTACAGTTCTTGCTACTTTAAATATGCAGCGCTTCCAAAGGTCACGCTTGGCGGCTGGGCGAACAGCTGCGTGTCTAAATATTCAGCATTCAGCAATACGCTTTTTTGTTTTACCTGGAGGTGAAATAGGCAACTAGTGCTTGTGCTAAACATCCTCTATCCACACTGGACAGAGGTGAAATTATTAGCAATCTTCTCTGGCCGAGATCACATATAAACATCTGCGGAAAAAGTCCGGCTTGTGCAACCAATAAACCAACAACAGTAGTTCTGCATGAATCAAAGTGGACCTGAAAAGAAGAGCAGCCATCGCCCAGAGAACAAAATAACCACTAATAACTGCATTCGGGCATTTTTAGGAACGACAAGCTTAAATTTAGCTCATTCGTTTTGCAAACTTTTTTTTAGACCTGCACGTACTCTGCACTTGTGTGAGAGTGAGCGTGCTGACTCATGTCTCCCAGTTTGTGCCAACTCATTGTTCCTCTGTGCGGTGGTTTAACATTCATCAGTATGTGTGTGTGTGTGTGTGTGTGTGTGGTGAGAAGAGAGGGGGTTGCCTTCCATGATGAAAGCTACTGTTAAGTCACAGCTTTAATGACAGGCTAAGGCCACCACAGACAGACAAACATAGAGACAGACCCCCACCACCACCACTCGACCCTCAGCCCTCTATCCCACCCACTCAAAGGATAATAGCAGATTGGTTTCATATTGTTATAATAACAGTGGAGACAAACTGAGCTGGGCGAGTCTACACTCCTAACATACAGGGCAGAAAGACTGGTGCTGCATCTCAGTCAAAGCTTTTCCTATTCAAAGTTATAATAATTATTATTTGAACGATTAAAGGAAAATGGCACCAGAGTCTCCGGCCCTGCTGCAGATCGTTCAGCTCTCATCTAATCAAGCTGCATTCTTCGTCCTCTTGTTTCTGCTTTCAGTGATGATAATCCAAACATCATTACAAGAATGCTGGGGCTGTGTTATTAGAGTCTGGAGCCGGCGCACAACAGCTTCAGTCTGTTCCCAGTCACAACGGCAACGCTGCTGTCAGCCAGTGTGTGTGTGTGTGTGTGTGTGTGCGTGCGTGTGTGCGTGTGTGTGTGTGAGCCTCACCTGTTGGCGGTCTCCAGGTTTTCTACTTTTCTCCACAGGTCGCTGTTTTCCGACGTGTAGCTCTCCACCCTGACGCGAACACAGACAGACGAACGTGGTCAACAGGAGCTTCAGTGCGTGTTAACGAGCTTTTACTCTGACCAGAAATAATATCGCTCATCAAGGCAACTGCCACAGGGCCCCAGACCGCCTCTCTGCCCAAGGGCTTCACTGTGTGTCAGTTAGATTCACATCACTCGATTCATTTCAGTTTATGGGAACGTGCACCACTGAAGTTCGATATGAAACAAGCCGTTTCAGTTAAATACCGGTCTCTGATATTCCCTCTGTCCATTTATGTTTGATCAAATAGCACAAAAGGACTGAGCCAGGTAGCACTGGTTGGTTTATGGGTCGCTGGGTATTAAATGAAGCTCCCATGTGTAATTTGCTGTGTGCACTGAACTTTACTGGGGTCAACAGAGGGCCACCCGCAATGTTTTCGCCTCGTAACAGGTTCATCTGGCCACTTTTTTCATTTGCGGACCCTCTCGCAAAAAAAAGGAGAATCAGAGTTTGTGGCTGGTTTGACTTTTACAGCGCTGATTTACATTGATTAGTCATGAATGCACAATTCTTCCCCTTCAACTAGTATGAGTCATATTTAATGCTTTTCATTGTTTGCATGGACCAATATGTGAATTTTGTTCATTATGACAGATTCACTTTGACATTTGAATTCCTCTATAGATCATTGTTGCACAAAATACACAAATGCAGGATGAATGTTCTTCTCTTCATTCGCTTCTTTTCTATTTTTCTCCCTCCATCATCCCCTGCTAATCCTGCTGATCTCTATTATCAATTGAACATCTTGTTAATCTTGCGCTCTGTTGCTCATAATCCTCCTGATCTCCTCCTAGGTTTGGTTTGAATACGGCTCATTCATGCACATTCCTTTCAGCAAGTCATCCCGCTGTTTTCTTTCTGAGGGATCCTGCAATAATCCCATCCTTAGGTCCAAAAACGAAACATAAACACAAAGAGGATACGAAGAGAAGGATTTCTTGTTACTTCTCTGTTGTCAAAGAAGTTAAAAGAACTTGCACGGGGACACATCTCTCTATCAGGAATTATGTTACCACTTGTATGTATTGTAATATCTGACAACACCGATGTAGTTTTTGCCAATGAAAACACGAGCAGGCCCGTAGTTTCACCTCTCCTTCACTCTCCCTGCCAATGACTCTGACCCATGTGTTCAGCAGGTTATTGGAGTCCGGCCATAGCGAGGGATGGTCAGAATAACAAAGGAAAGAAGAGAGGATGGAGTGTCTGTTAACATTTTATGATGAAATACATTCTGTAAGTATTATGTGTTCATCTGGATATTTGTAACTGACCCCACAAGGACCTGAGAGTTTTTGCTGATGTGCAGTTAAATCCCCTGCAGAGCTCCTGTGTCTGTTACTCCAAAGCACCTCTAAATGGGTTTTTTTTTTCTGTGCCAAAATACAGAGCTCATAATTATGTACAGCTCAGAGAAGAGGAGGAGAAATGACTCCATGATTTAGTTCTAATTCAACGAGGACTGGCTGGTAATATTGTACAATTTTGTTATTGTTCAAAAACGATTAAAAACATATTTATGAGCCACGGGGTCACACTGGCTGACATTTCCCATCATTATGATGAACACACTGTAGTTAAGTTCCAGGCAATCCCACAAACGCCACCTTGCTGCTGTAAGTACTCACTAGAGCGCCGAATGTGTATCAATCTGCATCTTAAAATAGTCCCTGACAAATAAACTGTTTTCTCCCGTTTGAGGAGTATTTGCTGAAAACTACAGCACCCAGCTGTGTAAGGAAAAGTAACTATATATGTTTGTGTTTTTATAGATTTATGTCTTCAGTGGGAACTTTAGAGTCACAGACAGAGTAGGGAAGTCAGAAAGTAAAAAGTATAAAAGCATAAATCTGTTCACCAATAATGTTGATTTGTTCCAAACAATGAAGAGCTCTAAATATTCTGTGAATCTGAGTTGACAGCTCTGATTGAACTAAATAGTTATGGCCAATGGGCCAATGGTTTGGACATCACCAAACAACAGAGAGATAAAAAGGTAAACCAAAAGGAATGGAAAAGAAATGGAAAGTGGTTTCTCCGAGTCTTACTTTTTCTCCAGACATTCCACGTACTCTTTCTTCTTCCTCCGACTCTCCTGAGCTGAGATCTAAAAAAAAAAAAAAGAAGAGAAAAATATTCTTCTTAAGTTGCTGAGATGTTTGTGTAGTGATTTCTATTTCTTAGTGTCAGGCACATAAATATATTTGCTCGAATGGAGATGATTTGCAGCCTTGGTAAATGCTTTGAATCCTGTTTGCTCGTCAATAATTGTATTTCTGAATCATCATTATTTTCATTTCTTGTCCAAGCTGCTGATAAGCCAGACAAATGCCAAAACTCAACAGATGTTTTTTAGCTGTTCTTCACTCTCAACTCAACAGAGAGTGTCTGAGTCACAAATTTTTTGTTTCAAGTCATATGTACAAAACGAAGCATTCACCTTATTTTTAATCTTCCGCCGGACCCTCTTTAGTGCCTTCTCTTCGCTCTTAGTGAGAGGAAGTTTGTTAGGTACTGGGTAGCCCTCAGCAACCAGAGTCCTCTTCTCTTCTTCCGTCAGCATGAGGGGTCCTGAACCCTGCAGCTTCTGCACAATGAAACAAGCAGCGCTGTTTACATCCATTATCAACAGTTTATGTTGAAATAAAGGAGCAAGACATGAGAACGATTTGGTAAAATTCCTGCTATGATTTTAAAGCAGTTCAGTTGTTCCAATGTATGATTACCAAGTCAAATATTTTTGCTGGAATTGGACAATTCAAGGCATTACATTATGGCTTTAGTACAAATGTGATTCATTTGTTCAGCGAAAAGCTGCTGAATCAGACAGACGACGGCCAGAAATTCAATCAATAGGCCCCATTTTGTCGACAAATTGTCTGACTGATTTAACTCCATGATACCAGCTGGTTCACACACCGATTCCCCACTATACACTCATTAGCAGCGAGGAAAAAACTACTTATCTACTTTCACAGACATGTAAAGAAAGAATGTATGCAACAGCCTCCCCTTAACATCACAACCCAGATTTCAAGCTTAACATGGTGATGAAAAATTGATACCTTTAACCACTTGTCACATCAGTTTGGGGAAAAAAAGAGTTAAGAAGAGGAGCAGAAAGACGTGAAGTGGTGTCCTCTTACTCACATGTGGCGCAGTGAGGAGAGGGGAAGAAGAGATGGCCGTGGAGGAGGAGGAGGAGGAGGAGGAAGAGGAGGAGGCACGACCTCCCGGCCTCTGTTGAGGTTGAGGGGAGGACGGTGGCAGAGGGAGGTGAGGGGAGGAAGGAGGGAGGGATCCGTCACTGTCGCCATGGTTACTGCTGGGAGGGGTGGGCGGGAGCTGGAGCGCGTCGTCTGAAGAAGAGGAGGGCGTTGAGTGAGTGCTTCTGCTTTAAACTGAGATATGTAAAGTGGGTTTTATTCATCCTCGGCTTGCGACACATGTATTTTAAATGGAAAAGGTGCGGATTGGTTGATTTGGCCATATCTTTTTTTTTTTTATTTTGCAGAAATTAGACAAAAAGTACAAGCTTTGTGATGATGGATACATTTGCGTCACTTCCTATGACTAAGACAAAGTGTCGCTGAATTGAATTGTGACACCATGGCAACATGTGGGTGTGTTTGTGCATCTGTACCACTGGGCAAGCTGAGGTACTGTCCAATCTCTCTGGGTTCATCTTTTATGGCTACTGGCTTCACTTCGTCTTGACTGCACTCCTACAGAAACACATGAGACGGCAGCAATGGCGATGAGCACTGCTTTTGAACAATAACATTTTTACAGTACAATAACAGATGATGATTACAGGTGATGCTAACCATGTGTTTCCATGGCGATCCTCTGTGTGGGGGGGCAGGGCTTAATATGAGGGACGGGCCTTCCAGAGGCTGAGGATCTAACCTTTGACCCACATCAGGCTCCTCCTGTTTCACCAAGATGGCAGAAAGGTCCTGACTGAAGCTCCATTCAAATTCTAATGGAAAGACAAAATACAACATCAAATCATCATACGTTTACTTTTGAAGTCAGTTCCTAAAACTAACCCTATTTAACAGTTTGTTTTCAAGGTCAGGAATAAACTTAGAACTTAAGAATAGAGATAACAATATCTCACATTCATATTACAGTAAAAAACACCTTAACTTCAGCCGAGCATAATGAATAAACAGTGAAACTTTATTCCTCTTCAGGGAGGCTTTGCTGTAGGTCCTCCAATGGGAAGTAACTAGTAGCTTATAAATCACACTTTCAAAGAGCTTCCCCAAAACATTTGAGCACTTCCTGACAAAGCTAGTCATTATAGACTGCAGGACAACGTCGCTCTGGCAACTCTGGTGCATAATTTGTCTCCAGCGAGTGTGTATCTACCCTGAAATAAAAGATGGGCTGAACCAGCAACTCGTCCTCAGTGTCCTCCCTGTGAGAAGAAACGGTTTAAGCGCAAATTACTCAAAATTATGTGATCCAACGATGAGGTCAAAGTACCGTTTCACGAAAACACAATGAGGATATATTTCTTAAGAGCATCTCACAGGTGCTGTATTGTTTAGTCTACTGTGAGCTGCAGAACGTATTTTTAGGGATATAAGTGCCACTGCAGGAACGTTAGTCACTCCTGGTATATTCGATGTCCTAGTGGGCAAGATGATGAAGAAGCTCCGGTCCTCCCTGCCAGCACCAGCTCTGACAAATCAAACCAAAACAAGCAGCACAGCCCCTTGTGTTGCTTTAGTGCACAGCCTGTCTCTGAGCTCCAGATTTGGTTATCTCCAGGTTTGACTCCACACCCTCGCAGCTAACTTGATTCCTCTTTGTGAAACAGGATCCAGATGCCGCGATCAACAGAGTTGCATATTCAGAAGTTACCTGAAGTTACCGTCTGCCAGCTCAACTCTGATCTTCCCATTGGATGTCTCATTATGTGACTTTAAAGGAGCAGTCCACCAATTTGAACCCTGATCAGTTTACTTTTTTCATTTTCTGCTTTATTTGATAGAACAGTAGAGAGAGAGAGACGGGAAAGGGCCGGTCCAGGCTGCTGCAGTAAGGACTCAGCCTTTGTGGTACACACTCTGAAAGGTGAGCTACCGGAGCGCCCCTAATTGTCCAATTTTAATGTAGAATAGAAAGCTGGGGAAGTAGAGTTTGAAAAATGTGGAGGTTTATCAGGTAGGCAATTTAGTGTCATTCTGGGAACTGTAGGAGTTTCTTCTTGGCCCTTACTTAAAAAATACATTATCTTATCTTACATTATCTGCCTCTTGCATGTCTGCCAACCTCTTGAAAGTGAAATTCTAAATTGCTACTGTAAAGTTAATAATTAACAATTAAAACACTGTCCTCCGCCAACATTGTTTTTTATGGCGGCCCCAATACATCAAAATGAAAATGTTTCTTCTAGACCTGCTAATGGGGCTGCCAGCATTGATTGTCAAATATGCATGCTTTCAATTAAGGCCCTTTTAAAGGTGAGCTGATTAGCCAATGTTCCTCAGGGAACCTTATTAGGCAAAAGTCTGAGTCTGCATGAAAGTTCTTTAACTTTACATTTAACTTAAAATTGAAAAATAAAACTATTTTCTGGGCCATGACATAACTTTGAAGAGGCAAAGAGAAACAAAAATATCTACAGGTAGTGAAGGAGGAGGGTGTGATGTTTTTGAATCAGCATTTCTTCCAGGACAGACTCTTTGATGTCTAAAAGGTTCCTGTGGTGTACAGAAAGACAGCAGTAGCGGTTTAACAAGACATGGGCTGCTGTGAGTGTGTGTGTGTGTGTGTGTCAACGTCATTTTAATCACCTCCTGGTTTCCTAGCAACACTGCGCTGGTAAAATGCTCTGAAGTTTACAAGCTGCGTGTGCTGGGTGGAAACAGAGGGAGATGTAGGTATGTGTCTGTCAGAGAGCTGGTGGCTCGTCTCTTTATTCTGTCCATCAGAACAGCAGGGGTCAGCACGCAGAGAGTCCGTCCTAACAACGAACCCCCGTGGCTTCTCTCTGCTGTCTCACACCACCTGAAGTCCGTAGATGCAACACTAGAATCTGTGGTATCAATAAGCATCAGAGCCAGTCGCTTTTTAACCCATTAATCGGAGCACAATGGACATAATATGACACCTGCTATTCTGTTAAAATCAAAAAGGTCAGAACACTTCACTGAAATGTGTGTGTCTTCTGTCAGGGATCAGCATGGTGACTCTGAGATCAAGAAAACCACGGACTGCATATTAAAAGAGATTAGAGGTAGCATGTGAGTTCAGTTTTGGGGTGGATCCACCATTTACCTATTCCCCACTTCCTCTCTGTAAGACCTTCAGAAGCCTTTGCTAATGAGGCCGGGTCCTGCTGCTAGCCTGAGCCTCGTTAAGCCTCCTGCCCTTGTTAAGCCAGCGCTTGATTGGAAGTCCTGTTGGACAATTTTTTAATGAATACCAAAAGCTGTTAGCTGTTAGTTAAGCTTGGCAAATTTGTGGAAGTTTCGTTGGGTGGATGTTTGAGTATTTTCTGCATTATTTTAACGTTGCACATGATTGTCAACTGTCTTCTAAATATTAATCACTGAAATAATATAGTTGATACAACATATTTTATATTTTTTAGTATTAATATGTGTAGTTCCGATGTAAAAGATGCTGTGGATAGAAGTAATACGGTAAAACCTGATCCTCTCCCCTACCACTTTATGGAATGTCTTTGCGTAATAAAAGAAAGTCTGCTTGTGCGGCTAGTAAACCCAGATAAGAAATCCTATGACAGAGCAGTGGCTAATGACCAAAGGCTCCTTGCAGTCTTCACAGGGGGTTAACAGAGGAGAGGTGGTGGCTGTGTTTGATCTCAGTGGGGCAGCAGAAGTATTAAAACAATACATGAAGCAGCGCGGTGGGAGATGCAGTAAAAACGCACAGCTTCTCTTTGGCTGAATAACAGCGACGAGAGCTGAAGCGACAGACTGAAGGAGAACGAGAGGGTGAGACACCATCAAAGTATCTCACCTACATCCTGCATTATTACGTAACATCTTGTCAAGGGGCCCTTTGTCAAAATCTAGTTCTAACTTTCCCTGAATGATGTAGTGTTTCATTTAATTACTACAAACCATCTTTCAGACATACAGAAAACCTGGTGGAAGTACACAAGTACTGGTTGGTTTCTGCGTCTCTACAACTTCGGGCGTCCCTCGGAGGCTGATCACCCTGGCCCGTGTGGCGCTTTCACTGGATGGCGAGGCACAAAAGACAAGTGTGCACTCTGCCAGAGAGTTCTGCTCCATGCTTTGCTGGAGATTAGTGTAAAGTACTAGGAACCAAAATCCTGGTATTTGTGGACAATTCTTACCAGACCCTACTACCTTTTCTGCATGCGAGCTATATATATTGTACATGTGCAGAAACAAAGTGCCTTCTCCTGAACTCAGCGCAGCTATCGTAGGTAAATACTAAATCCAAGGCAAACCTTGAAATGCCATTATTTTGGTAATGGATCAACTTTTCAGCTGTAGCAGTCTTGCCAACACAGTGCTCATGCCAAAATGGCAGCGAACAGTCCAGCTGTGTGACAAAATATTTGTCAAAGCGCAGAGCAGCATTCAGCAAATGGAGCGTCAAGTGCAAAAGATCATCACAAATCGGCACAATGCACACAGTTATCTAACAAATCTGACATCATCATATACCAGCAAAGTAGATTAACAACTGTACACATGGTATATTTGCTTTGCAGCACTCTGCCTGTCATGACAGATTCGAATAATATACTGAGTCAATACATTGTGCAGTGGATACAATAAAAAACAAAGTAAGTATCCCAAAGTTTATGGTCCGACTTTATGGAGCACATGCAGGTTGTAAAATGCATTGTAGATTATTTTCAATACTAAATAGCCTGGAATATATTATTATATTATATTACACTGATTTATTCTCTCTGAAGAGCAAAATATTATCTAAATAAATAATCCAGTTCACAGCATTTAGATGAAAACAATACATAAAGCAGACAATCGTTTGTGCTCAACGTGGTATTTTATAATACAGCTAATCTGGTATTCATACCAATAAAGTGGATTAATTGGATTAAGGGAGACAGAGAGGGTGAGAAAGATAGAAAACAGGAGAGTCAGAGAGAGGTAGAGAGATACAGGCAGGAAGGAGAGAGAGAGAGAGAGAGATAACCTGACAGAAGAGAGAAAGAGAGTTTCCGCTGGCTTAGGCTAAAGCTGCAGACTCAAAACCATATGCTTGTCATAGTGTTGTGTGTGTGTGTGTGTGTGTGTGTGTGTGTGTGTGTGTGTGTGTGTGTGTTAGGTGGGCAGGGCTTAGCTGGAGGAAAACTCGCTCAGACTAGGATCCTGCTCCTCAGACAGCAGGATCCCCGGGACAAATGGAGAATAGACAGACAGACAGACAGTGTGAGACAGACAGATACAGGCAGACAGGGGAAGAGGAAGACAGCCAGAGAAGAAGACGGGAGGAGATAATGAGTTAGAAAGAGAAAGAAAGACGAGCACAGGAGGATCTGAAGTACACAGTATTTCTATGTTACACTGCAGCAGACACTTGCTTACATTCACACTGTAACAGACAACAGACCTATCAATCCCAGAGGAATGCTGGCATCCTGCCATCTGTATACATGAGGCTTGCAAACACTCCCATTGGTTTACTTTGCTGTCAATCAACATATCAATAGCCCTGGTCCTGAACTATCACGCTTGCTTGTAACTTTGTAATTATTGTCATGATTTATTGGACACGTGAGCATGACGGTTTGGCCGTAAAGAGCTCACTGTACGGTTGCCCGTTTCAAACATGACTGATTGAAAATTCTGAGAAAGAAAATGTGCAATGAGATTTTCAGAGGCAAACAAACCATCACGTATATTATATGGCACCGTGGATTCAACCCGTTGGAGTTCATACTATCTGACAGGCAGCAGACAGGGTCAGGCTGCGTATTAAATATAATATCAGACAGAAAACGGAGCCAACCAGAGAAGCAGAGGAAAGCCAGGATGATAAAGAACCAGACTAAACATCAACAGCAGAGTTTTGGTTGGCTGAGCATTTTTCCAAGTATCGACTAAAATACAACACCGAACAAATGAATAGAAACTGTAGTCTCTTTAATGAATGGGATGACCTACCAGACTCTTGGTCCATTTTGACTGACAGGGCTGGACTCTGCGGGGCCGAGTCTTCACTCAAAGAGTAGCTGTGCTCTGCTTGGATATCTGTAAGATTCAAAAGCCATTTTCAAACAAGGAAAGGTTTTCTTTCTTCTATTAGTATGGGGAGTTTTGACATCACTGTAACGCAGATCTCAGCTCTCTGTATGCATATTGAAGCTTGTGCTGCTGCGGCCTTTATGTTAATTACAGAATTCAGTTCGGACTTGAGCTGTGTTGAAATGGTTGTAGAGACGTGACAGCGACTGCTCAGATTGGCTTTTATATTGCATTCAATGAGGTGCATTCAAATATTTTGTACATGATGAAGAAAATGACATGTATTATCGTCTAAAACAACAAACAAAGCCTTCCTCCAATCATTTTGTTGAAGTCTTAGTGACCATGGCAACGTGTGACAGAGACACTGCGCTGCAAGTTGGTCCATCTAACAGCTGTGACAGACTGAAAGAACCTACAGAACAATTACTCTGAGCAGGGATAGCAAGCTTCATTCGTGCAGCTCTGGCACTTTGGTTTGTAAGCTCACTGCCTGGACGTATCTCATCCAGTCCCAACAGCATGGTGTCTCCTCCTCACAGACCCAGCACCTGCTAAGTGAGGGGTAAACGTCTTTCTTGATAAAAACAGGAGTTTTGGAAGTCACAGACCTTGGCAACAGAAACTGGCTCCCATATGGTGGAGCTTTCTCGAAAGGGCTGATGTCAGTGGTTAAGAAGTTACAGCTTGATACAGTTGGTCTCCGTGCACAGTTTTGGCTTTCGTTTTCAAACCATATAACGGGATTGGGGTCTTTTCCACCCAGACGTTGGCTGAGAAGTGGAGCAATTGGCTGCTGCACTACTTCAGGTTATCCGAGGAAACAAAAAGGTCATCTAGATGTGACTCACAGTTGTGGAGAGGAAAACTTTGGTATTTTTGGGCCTAAAGGCATTTTGAGGCAAAAGACTTCAAAAAAAACTTCACCTACCTGCTGTGAGATTTGAACTGTTACTGTGGAAACAACTCTGAACGCTGTAGAAATGTTATTAGACCGTGATATATTTTTTTTATAATGAAAGAGGAGCTGACCTGGGCTGCTGTCCATGTCCATGTGTAAAGGGGAAGGTCTGTCTGCCAGTAGGGGCCGCTCTAATAGATGGTCGTCAAAGAAACTGCTGAATAATTCACTGCTGAAGTCTTCAATCTGGTCACCTGAGAAAGGCTGGAAAGAGACAAACATGGAAAAATGAATACTTCCTTTGAATGAATGCTGAATACTATTTTAAAGTCATATACTGTGGTACTCTTGGGAATTCTTTACAGACTGTGTTGTGCATACTTTGAGCTCATATTTCAATGAAAACCATGAAAAGTTGTGATCTGATTTACCTTTGAAGCTAAATAAACCATTTAAAAACCCTATTAGATTATCTGAAAGAATGCACTGTGACTGGTTTAGAGGTACATGATACAGCAAGAAGACGTGAGGCGAGAAGAAGAAGATTTCATGCAATGTGGGGTTTGATTATTTGGTCCACATGTATTACAACCAGCAGTGCATCACAGTTAACGCTGACATCAGTTGGTATTATTGGTATTATTATTGTTGGAATAATTTTCTCAATTAATCAATAATTGTTTTGTCCATTAAAAGTCAGTGCACCCAAATGGTGACCGCTTTAAATGTCTTGTTTTGTCTCAGTCATATATCCAAAAACATTCATTTTACAATGATATGACAGCAAATCTTTGCTATTTTTGGTTGAAAAAATACATTTTCTGTTTATTAACTGAATAAATAGAAGCTTTTCTCTTTTAATGCTACTACAGGCTATTTCTCAGAGTCAAAAACCAGACAACCCAGACTATCCTGATGGCATGGAGAATCAGTCAATGGGAAACAGCATCAATAGATTCATCCTCAGTCTGGATGAATGAGTCACTGAGTTGAGAGATGATGTTCTGGAAGCCTGGGACAGCATGGTGCTCTGATTTTACTGGTTTACACACTCACAGATGCACATACACAGTTCCACACAACATGAGTCACCCTGGTCGTCTTGAGTGAAATATGCACAAAGCAGTACTAAAGCACAAACACATACAGATGGATTGGTTGGAACCAATCAACAGCACAAATCAGCTCTGCCCGGAGGCTTTTTCGGACAGCCACAGTGACAGAAATAACAAAAACTAATTAACATGCTTTGTTCTTGGAAATTAGCTTAAGCTCTTCTCCAAAAGAAAACTGCCAGAAGTGCCACAAAAGATTAAATCAGGCCAGCAGCGAAAACAAACACACAACTGGGATAATAATACTAACAATGGAGGAATTAAAGTCTGGCCTATAGTGACCAAAAACCAACAGAATCCTCGCCCAAGTATGTCGTTCCCCCTCAGCTCTTTATAGTTTTGGCCTCTTTCAGCTCATTGTTTCGGTTTTCCATCCCACAAACTCTGCTCTCATCACGCATCATGCAGCTCTTTTACTTCTTCTGCGTTCCATTGTATACGAACATAAAAGCTCCAACGCTTGTGGCAGTGGCTGAAGTGCAGAGAGTAGATGCAAATCGTGCTTTGTCATATAGGTATGAGTCATGGCTGTTAATTTTTATTGATATATTAGTGGCATGTGCTGCAATATTCTTTAAATACTGCATTATCTCAGAGTGTGTGTGTGGATTTGTGACTGTTTAGAAGGTCAAATGTGTGTGAAGGGAAACTCTGGGACACATACAGCTGTCTAATGAAACCATGTGGTGCAAGCGCACACTGATACACACATACACGCAGAGGGTTGACATACAGATGGTGGGTAAAATAACAGAAGCACATGACACATGAAGAACTGCTGATGTTCTAAAACTCAACTGTTAACTGTGTTGAGTTAAGAACGCCAGGGAGGAAAGTTTGGGAGCATAATGGAGTGTACTTTGAAAGAAAATGCTTTACAAACCATCACATTTTTTTATCCTTTTCGCAAAATCAGAAATACTTTTTGATGCCATTTATGGTTGGTATGCTTTAAGCGACTAGTAGTTTTCATTTATAGCGCTACTAGAGTTATATCACACTGAATTCAGACACACATCTGATTAACAGGAAATGACACACATTACATTACTTCCTGATATTGTATCAGAGCTATATTATGTTACTTTTAACGCAAAAATGAATGTTTCCTACTGTTGCTACTTCAAGTTACAAGTAATGTAATTGTCTCGGAGGTTAGAACTGAAAGTGCTATCGTTCATCGAGCGTGCGTCTACAAGACAAGACATGGTTACTCTCAGCATTTTTTTACTGAGAGCTGCAGGCGACAGGCTGCACACCTCCGACTGCCCAAAAAAGTTACATATTCTTCACTTGGCCTGCTCAGGGCGTGATGGAAAAAAGAAATGTATTGATTGGCTGAGTTTGTTTAGCTGCACTACAAACAGATGACTGCCATCAGGTCATTTCATAGTCAGTCAAGGAACCATATTAAGACATAGTAGACAAGACACTCGTTCATAAACAAAACACACACTATAAGGACTATTAACACTGACAGAGCAGCCTTGTTCCCCTGCTCCACTAATTGCTGGAACAATATCCCTTTAAATAACCATGCCACTGCCTCTTTAACTCGCTCCATTAGGGAATATAGGTCACATTTAAACCGGACTCCTTAAAAATAAACAGTGACAAGTTTCCGTATGTGGCTGAAGCTGGGAGAGGAGCAGAGAAAGGTCCATAATAGAAGTAATTTACTACCATCTAAAATTAGCTCTAGTAGCTGCATTAGACCGACAGTGTTAGTCTTAATGTTGCTTAAGGCTTAAACCCGGAGACAGTTTTCAGATGGGATACAAGGCTCTGAATGAGCTGCAAGGAGACAGATGGATGATGGAGTGCGCCGTCATTTAAACATTGATAAATGTTTGTGTAATTACAGTTTCTGTTTTGGGATCTCTCATCAAATCTGCTTTCATGAATCAAACCATATGATGAAGCTCCAAACATTCCTCACGGCCTAAAATGAATGCTGCAGCAACAAAGTCCTCCTCTGCAGCCATCCATCTCTGCAGTATGTACGACCTGTGAAACACATCAATCACACCAGCGAAGAATGCTTAGAAAAATACAAAATATTAATCATCAGTCAGATTTACTCCACCTGGCAAATAGATTGAAGTATTTAATACACAAATGATCTAGATTTGTTTTCTATTTTTATACTAGATAGAGAGACATGAGGTGAGAGAGGTTAGCCTCTTAAACCCTAAGCCATGGGGAGCCTGACTTAGTCTAAGAAGACAATAAAAATAGCATAGTGCATGAATTTCCAACATCAGCTTGTTACTGTGACACCTGCAGTGTTTATCAGGCACCCTGAGAATTTCAGTCTACTTATGTATACTGATGATCAGATGTTATTTTGTCCTTACATGGTGATAGGAATAGAAAAGGTCAACATTTAGTGGAATATTCTCCCTTCATGCATCACAGCTGCATCACCTGACGTTCATCAGCGGCAAATGTTAAGTTGCATTTGTAAATGTTTTGTCTTACTGGTCTGTGGCACAGCTTTGAGACAGAGATAAACATACAGTGTTACTGTTGTTATTCGGACAGGAAGCTTAATGAGCATTGGTCGGTCGGTGGAACAGCTGCAGTCTGTGTGAACGGAGGAACCTGACGCCTGGACCTTTCATTACCTGAGCCCTCTCTGCTGGGAAAACAATCACATTAGGGAGGAAAGCAGTGTTAAAAAGAAGTTGACAGTTTTTACAGCTTATTTCAGCGGTGGTGTGTCATTAGGGGGGGTTGGAGCAGAGATGTAAACCACACAGGGAAAGAGCTGGGAAAGACAGACACAAGGTGTAATTATAAAAGCAGAGAACGACTCCGTTATGTCTGTAATTAACAGTGTTGAGTCTCGGCATATTTCTCGCCTCTCCTTTCATTTGGATGCTCCACCGCTTCAGGTGAAGCAGGCAGAAAAAGATCAAATCACCATTGTTAGCCTGCATGTCAAGCTCCATGGGGTTTGTCGGAATTAGAGCCAAATTGATCAGCTGTGTCAATCATCCCCTTTACCGCAGTAAGGAAGAGGAATCATCTCCTGCACTGCAGCAATCATAAAGCAAAGCACATGCTCACAGAAAGAGTATTTACTAACTCTGATGCAGTGATGAAGGAAAGCCCGAGGAGCGACTGGACTGAGAGCCAGGCTGAAACATTTGTGTCAGTGTGGCGAGGCTACTGCAGCGGAAAGCACTGTAAATCCTACGGAACATCATGGAAAGGGAACAGGAAAATAAGCTGAAAAACTCAAAAATACTTCTGACTTATGTAGTGGTTTTCAGAGACGGAGGGTTAGCTGGGAAAGGCAACATTGTGGAGAAGGTGTTTTTGATGATGACAGTATGGGGGCGTAAAGAGTGGCAACTGAAAACGCCCTGTCACCTCAGGTTTGCCGCTCAGTCCTGGAGATTTGCACAAGGATGGCATCAACCAACCCCGAGGCCCTGGGGTGGTGGGGGGGATCTAGTGGAGGAGTGCAGAGAGGTAGAAGGAGCAAAGGTTGCTCGAGGTGGAGAATAGGAGCTTGAATCGTTTAAAGAAAACATCCCGTGACATCTTAAACCAGGTTGCAGGAAATGCTCATGTTAGACACACTTCCTCCCTGCATGAAATTATTTTCACACAGTGATTATATTTTGCTGCGTCACCACTGCCTTGGCCACAGTGTTTAGCAATAGCTCAGTTTCCAACATTACACGCACATACTTTGCAGGAATCAGGACAGAAAGGCAACCCAACCATACTTAAAACTTGTTTTTACAAAAGGTTTTTATTATCTAAAGTTCTTCCAGCAATAAATTTCTTCTAGTGATGTGTTTTTCTGGACTTTTCCATTCTTGCACTCAATCAAACAATAAATGCTGATTGAACTCTCCATCAGTCAATTGGTTCACTTCATTTTTCAAGACGAAATGCCAAAACTTTTCCGCTTCCAGCTTCTCAGATTTGAGGAGCTGATGCTTGCCTTGGTCCCACATGAATGTAAGCTGAATATCTTTAGGTTTGGGACTGTGGGAAAGTGATTAATTGAGAAAAATGATCAGCAGATTCTTCAAAAATGAAAATAGTCATTAGCTGCGGCCCTTCATTCAATCATCTGACATGCTTCACAGACAGGTGAAGTAATCGTACTGGTACACTTTTCAACTGGTGGATAAAAGGTCATTAAAAGACGATGAGATGGGGATTTTTTGCAGTGTAAAATGAAATTGTGAGAGTCCTGAAAACATTGTGTCATTATGCTATAATCCTGGCTGCCACAGATAAGAAAATGGCAATGTTCTCTACTGTATTTGGCTTCATGTGGTGATGTGTGGCTGCAGTGGGTTAAGTCTGTGTGTGTGTGTGTGTGTGTGTGTGTGTGTGTGTGTGTGTGCTGGCTGAGGCAGAAGTGGATTCAGCTATAGTTCTCAGTAAAACAGTAGAGGAGTATTTTTCCGTCACACACACACACACACACACACACACACACACACACACACACACACACACACACACACACACACACACACACACACACACACACACACACACACACACACAGCTGCATGCCTGCTCACATTCCATCTGGGAGCTCAGCGGCCAATCAGCTACAGCCATGCAAATGAGATGGGTGTGTCTTTTGAAAGCTGGAGTACAAGGCCTGAATGGAGAGTAGAATAGAACATGATAGAATACAGTGTGGATGAAAAATACACCAAAATATAGATATCTAGAAAAATATGTGTTTATGTGAGTGTTTATCAGTGGAAAGCTCTTGAAGAGATTGAATTTATAGCCTTTTATAACAGTGAAAAAGAAGGAAATCCACACATTTGAGAAGCTGGAATCAGAGAATGTTTGGTGCTTTTACATGAAAAATGACTTGAGCAATTAATCGATTATCAAAATAGCTGTCCATTCATTTGAATCTTCTGGCCAATCAATCAAAACACAAATTGCTTCCGCTCTGTAATGAACACACTAAAATCAGTGCACCTGTTTTGTAGGCTTCATATTTTTTGTTCCAATCATACAATTGCATCAACATGTTTTGAAATTCGCCCTCACATGTGTTCCACAAGAACTCTGGCAGAAAGTTCATGAAATGTCAATGCAGTGTGTTGCGGTTACCGTGGTTACCACGGCATTTACCCCTGCAAAAATCCCAGTCTGGGCCTGCAGTTATCCAACATCTCAGAATAGAAAATCAGTCATAACTGGACTAAAAAAGTCTCAGACTGACACGTTTGTTCCTTCGTCTAGACTTTAAGCTGTCTCACCTTGGATTAGTCTTATCTAGAGCAAAACAAGTACTCGATTAATTAATTAGTTGATTGGCAAAAAAATAATTGTTTTTTTTTAAATTATGTGTGGGTGAACTGGTGGCGAAGGGGTGCCTTGGACCTAACACATGTTTCACAATTTTCTAACGAATAAATGATTAATGAAAATAACCGTCATCTGCAGCCCCGCTCATTTCTCCTCCAGGGTTCAGGAGACACACACAGAGCTGCTCTAACTTGTTAGGAGTTCCCAGTAAGTGGCAAACGATGCTATCCATGCATGATCCTTGTTATTGCGGTAAAATGGCTCAGTGCACATGATGCACAAACACAGTGGGACCATTACAGCAGGCCAGTGGTGGTGCTGATCATCGCTGATCATTCAGTTCTAACTGTAACAAAAGTGTGCTCCCCTGCATGTCTGTACCTGCTCATTATCTTAAAACTGAAATGGAAGTAGAGCATATCTTTTTTCCTATCTCTTTTTCTTCAGCAGTCTCTTCTTCAGCTTTGTAATGCCCACTCCTATTTCTAATCTACAGGGAGTTTTTCTGCCTGGTTATCAGCGGGGCACACAGTGTACTAGCAGAGGTAAACATAATACAGAGCAGGAAGTGTGTGAATCCCTGCTGTGCTGCATCACAGAGAGCACCATATTAAACACCACTGAGCTAACATCTCCATGTGTCCATTCACTTTGTCAGCTAGTTTTTAAGAAAAGACATTATGAAAGACTGGTGTCCACAAAAAAAATTTAACAGACTAGTCTAAATTTTACCCAAAATTATATTGGTTGCACTGCTTGAAATTCTCCCTACTCTTTTCCCTACATTATTGCTGCTATAATCAATATTTCTCTGTTAACAATGAATGAAATGCCACTCTTTGGAGCTTTATAGCTTATGGTTTTATGCCCCACAGCTTTACTGTTTTGGCTCCCTTGGTTCACTGTACTTTTTGTGGACGATGCAAGGTTAATTAGAGGAGGAGGAGGGTGGGAGGAGTAAGTGAAATGCACCTTTAAAATTAAAAACATTAAAATGTGGCCCATGCACTGCACTAAAATATGTAGAAAGCGTGACATCCTGCAGCAGCAGCACAGCTAATCAGCCGTCCTTTCCCATGTCCTCAGTGGTACAGCCCAGCCTTGTGGCTTCACAGCAGAGTGGACTACTTTATTTAGAACAGGGATGGGGGGGGCATAAACCACAAGCAGACTGCTCGACTGACTCATTGACTAGAATAGAGGTCTGCCTTAAAAAAACAAAAGACGGAATGACACAGAGTTAAAAAGAGTGCGTCCTGTTAACACAGTTACTATATCTAATGAAATATCATGAAACTTGCACTGTGCCACAGTGAAATAGTTCTCGGTCTGTTTCCTCAAAGTAAGAGTGCAAAGCTTGGTCAAGCATGGCTACAAAGAGGGCTTGGCAATGTACTTCTGGCGTTTTGTGTATGGCACACACGCAGTATACTTGAAAACAGGGTGGAATGAGAAGGAATACATTATCTTACATGAAGGGCAGATGATAATGCCGTTATTACAATTAGATCTGACAACATGCGACAGTCCAGTTTAACCTATTGCTTCAACCAACGTGGTGATTTTTTTTGTATTGACGAACAAGCATGAATCAAAGAGGCTCAGCTGCTGCAGGAGATGATTCATGCAGCTGTGGTCCCCAGGAAGCCTTGTTTTTGGATGAGGATAAGGAGAGAGGATTGATGACAACAGGTGGGTTTAAAGTGGGCCCAGAGATTTAATTGTCCTCTGGTTTTGCTGCAGCATCGAGCTGATTGTAAAAGATTTAATGTAAAGATTTTAATGAATTAACAACTGGATAACTGGAGGATGATAAATGCTAGGGGAGGGAGAAATCCAGCAAAGGCCTCCTGGAGCTCTCCCCTCTCCCCTCGCTGTCCTAAGCTCCTCCACGCAGGTAATGCTTCCATCATCTCGACCCTGACTATGATCTCACATATGTACATTTAAGCCCTTTGAGATGATATATTATGATTCAAGGCTCTAACGTTAGCTAGTGTTAGCTGCATAAACATGAGCTGGAATCGGCGGCAGCCTTAGGCTACAGTTAGCAGAACTATTAGCAATATTCAACATAGATCACCTGCTTTCACGGTAAGTCTGCATACACAATCTAACAAACAATGTAACACATCTAGGTGTTACAGGAAAATTAAGTTAGCAGCTTCGTCGCTCTCTATCTCTTCATCTCTGAGCCGCTTCACAGATATTGTCTGTTTATTGTCAGCCTCTCTTTTAGATTCTCTGTTTGATAAATCCGCCCTCCTTTGTTTGGGTTGCTTTGCAGTGAAGACAGATGTTCTAATGCCAGGATAGTACATCTGCAGGACTTTCCTCAATTGAGTCTTTCAGCTACATCTGAAAGGACCAGAGATGGAAGACACGTGCATCTGCATTTGTAGAACGGCCAATAGGAACGCTCTCTTTCCGTACGGAGCTGTGATTGGTCAAAGTCTCTCATCACAATCTATATTTTCTAAAGCCTGAAAACTGAGCCAAGAGGTAGTAAAATAAACTGTCTATGCCAGCTTTACCACATCACTTAGGGTCACAACTAAAGTTTATTCTAATAATCAACAAATATACCAAATATCTTCCCAATTCATTGATTTAAAATGCTGGTCACAAGTTGTGTCTTACTCTGACTAACACTCCAAAACCCCCCAAAAATGTTTCAGCTCTATTAGTAAGAATTCTATGTGAGACTAAGTGACAGTCATCAAGGTTTATTATTATCATATCAACTAACTGGAAGTTAACTAGGAAACGTGATTGGTTCCAATTAAGGTTTAATTAAGACAAACACTCAGAGAGTTAATTGAAAACTAATGGAGAGCAATATGCACAGTACACACAAACACAGCAGCTGTCCAGGTCACACACACACACACACACACACACACACACACACACACACACACACACACACACACACACACACACACACACACACACACACTAATAGCCAGGTGTGCTGCAACCCTGCCTACTTAACACACACACACACACACACACACACAAGTTAACCAGTAACTCGCCAACCTCACATATTGATTTAAATAATCACACACACACACGCAGGGTAGGAGCCCCGGATGTCAGTCAGGATCTAATGACTACACCGCCCTCCTGAGGTCCGGCTCCGGGCGGAACAGGCAGCAGAGGTGCGTTTGATTCACGGGACTTTAAATGCGGACAGCTGACTTTGAGGAGAAAGAAACAAGCGCGGCTGCGGACTTTAGGGCTCATGAATGTGAAGACTCACACAGGTGACACACACGAGAAGTCGAGGAAAGTCAAGCTAACTCACCACATTAGTGAGGAAATCTCCGTCGCTGAGTTCCTCCAGGTCCAACAGGTTGCCCCCCCCGGGCGGGTAGAGCTTCTCTGCCGTTAAACTGTCTAAGATAGACTCCATCATGACTGTGTGAGTCTGTCTATCTGCGCTGCTGCAAACCGTCAAATCAACTCATTAAAACGCAGCAGTTTGATTTTTCTAACGGCTGCCGCGTGCTCTTTTTTTTTTTTTTTTTTTTTAGCATCCAGCTCCTTCACAACTAGTGAACGTGAAACGCGGTGAGTCGAGTCGAGCCGAGTCCAGCCGCTGCTTTCAGTTAGTGACAAACTTGAAAAAATGTCACATCCATTCACATCCTCCTCCTCCTCCTCCTCCTCTTCCTCCTGCTGCTGCTGCTGCTGTGTTGGAGCCTCTGCCGTCCATCCAGCTGCGTGCGTGCGTGCGTGCGTGCAGCCCAACGTCGCTCCGCGTGCGCTCCTTCTCCCACGAGCAAATGAATATTCATCAGAGCCCCGCCCCGCGACGTCACACGGCGACCACGCCCCCCAAAACAGCAACAAGGTGTGATGTGTGATCTGTTAAAGGAAGTACATCTACACTGTTAATCTATAAGATTAAGTGATTTTAAGGTATTTGTACACATTTTCAAATTTGTTCTTCTACTGTACTTTAAACTCTGCTACATTTAAGCTATACTGCCCTATTTTGCACCTCTATTTTTCTATTATCTATTTAGCTGTACATTTTATTTTATTTTCTTTTAGTTGTATATACCTTATTTTATATTACTTACTGGTGGTGTGTTTTTCTTGATACTGTTAGCAGTGTTACCGGGAACCAGAGACACAAGAACTTCACTGCCAGTGATTGCTTCATGTAACTGCTGAGCATGTGACAATAAAGTCTTTGATTTGATTTGATTGATTTGACTTTACATATTAAGATTTTCTACACAAACATATACATAAATGGTTCATGGTAATGGTTTTGTGATCATAAAGCGTATAATTGAATCTAAATAAATATCAAAATAAAAAATATAGATAGTATAACAGTAATAGCCTACTTTTCCTTCACGTCAATTTTGCTCATAATACTTCGGTGCACATATGTAAGTAAAAGTTTGAATCTTGCATAAGTAAAGCAGCAAAAAGCATTTGAGTGTAGTAAAGTACTAAAGTTGGTGACAAAATACAGAATAGAATACAGTGGACAATGAACACTCAGCTTGTGTTGTGTTTTTACTGTTTCTGATGTTTTATTGTCACTACAGCAATTTTTGAGGTGTGGATTTTGAGAATCATCTTTGCATTAAAGGCCCTGCACACCCACGATACACTCTGATCCTGATGTCCTGTCAGGACCATGTGGGCATCTACAGACTGGCTGATTGACATCTCGGAGAGACAGTTAGTCAGAAGTTTGATTAATTTGTTGCTAGAACAGCTGAATAAGTAAAAACACCTTTCAGGTTGATGCACGGGGTGTAATATGAGTTTATGAGTTTATGTTGAATAATGTATGTTACTTCCTGCAGCTACTATACACACACACACACACTGCAAAGTGGAAAGGAAACTTTAGAAGATATTTTTTTCTCTTCTTCCATGATCGCTCAAGGTCACCTCCCCAGATTATTTCTCCTGTGAAAGACAGAGATGGCGGTGCCATGTGAGTTCTGCACCTCTGACCTGTTACATAATCTGGGTAGATTTCAGTGAAAGAGACAAGTAAGAAGAGCCTTACTAAGTGTCACCGGATGAAATATCTCAAAAACCATTGGAGGGATTGCAATGGAATTTGTTGCAGACGTTTGTGGTCCCCAGAGGATAAATCTCAGTGACTTTGGTGATACTATTCCTAGACTATTCCTCTAGTGCCACCATGAAAAACCAATGACATTCCCATCAATCAAAAGTACTTTGTGTTCAATGCTTCTTAGTAAATGTTGCCATGCTAGTTCAAAGCAATGCTGTGTCTCGTAGAGCTTCATGGCTGTTGTCTAGGTCTAATATTGTCATGGATTTACCCCTAAGGATGTGGAAGAGGACCGAATCCCTTTGTCATACAGGACTACAATGCGTTACATCAGGTATTTGTCTGTTTTATGATCCTATTCAAACAATAGTTACTATCTGTTATGCAATGATCTCCTGTTACTCTACAACCTTTTCATCCCATTTCACCTTATTTTCTTTCTCCTTATCACTCATTCCTCCTCTCCCTGCTCTCATCCGTCCTCTTTTTTCCTTTCTCCTTCCAGATATCAGTTTACGGAGGTGTCCCACCCCAAGGGACAGGGTGTCTCTGTTTTTCTCTCACACACATTGGTGTTGTATAACCATGACAACCTTCCACTGGCTGCAGTAGTTTTCCTAACTACTTCTAATTCAAGTTTAAAGGCACCCTGTGGAGTCTTCAGCCACCGGTGGCACTGCGGAGCAATGTCTTCTATTCCTTGTTTCACCAGTACAAGCACAGGAAGGCAATAATGTACCAGTTAAAGAGGAGAAGAAGACAATATGATGACGTATACAAAGTACAAAACATTTAAAAACACTTTATTGCTTACAGGAAATGCATTCAACATGATAATTACAATGAGATATGTGACAGTGAGAGATGTTGAATTTAAGTAAAACTGTGGTTGTTTCTTATGAAACCCCAAACTTATATAATGTTAGTTATAATTCTTAAGATTTGTTCACATCAAATGCATTTTTTGATTGCTAATTCTTTCTAAACACAGTTCTGATCAGCTCTAGATTGTATTTTTTTTTGTTTTAAGCAGCCATGGGTTTGTTTTTTCGTTTCATGAAATCAATTTAATTTTCAAACTGCGGTGTAATGAATGGGAACAAATGGCTTGCCTGCAAGGTAGGAGGAAATCAATTTTAAACTGGCATCTAAACAGCAGTCAGTTTATACCACACGCTGTCCAGGATTCAGAGTGAGAGCAGGACACACTGAGTGTATGAAACAGATGAATCCTCATCATTCTTACAAGCTTAACACACATATATCAACAGTTAACCTTATCTTATATATATTATTTTGTGTGTTTGAATCCAGTAGTTTTCTGATTGGTTGGGCAGCTGTTGATGCAGGTCATGACAGGCGCCTCTCCGATTGGCTGTTGGTGCAATGATGCAGGCATGACTCATCTTCTATTCTGAGCTCAAGGGGTGACTTGGTGTGTGACCTTTTGTCTCCTTGGTGACCACTGTGATATCATCATCCCTCCAAACATCCATTGTTGTTGTCATCCTCTTCCTTCTGCCTCCATCTGTCTCTCAGGTTTATTGGCATCACACGGCAAATGGGGTGGAGAACACACGGTTTATGTGTCTGTGTGAGTCAATGATAGATTCAGTCTCCACCACATTATCACTACCACACAATTACCATTGGTCCTCATACAATCTCTCTTTCTCCCTCCTTGTGCTGACCCTGTTAAGAGGCTTGAGTGTATTCACTGTAACACCCACCCATGTTGGTGAATATAAATTCATACTTCAATATTAATAACTTAAATTTTCCTGCAGCCTGTTAACCAAACTAGGTATCAGGGCTGGCACAAGACTTTTTAGAGCTCCAAAGCAGCTACAACCATCCAGCAAACACACCTCAAGAAGCTACAATGTCCAAAAACACAACAGAAGAAGAGAAAGTCATTCATCTGTTTACAGTGCAGCCAACCAAATCGCAGGCTAAGAGGATTCATCGTGTCACGCTTTTGACTTCTTCTCTTGGGTGCATGGGCGAGCAATTTAAATCTTTATACTCTTTATACACGTGAACAAAATCCAAATACATTGATGAAAACATGCTGGGCATAAATAGTCTCAGAAATGGGGTCTGATATAATGTAAATCTTGAGTATTGTAACTTAAAAGCCAAAATCTGTAAGTACTTTTTCATCTTTTGGGGGTCTGTGGTTGGTTGGCTGGTTGGTGGTAGCTGGG